>NC_068938.1:42176230-42266230 GCF_016801865.2 Culex pipiens pallens
GTGTGTATGTGTATTAGCCTGTCCCATTTTGAGGTCATGTCGAGGAATTTCAGGTGCTCACTTCTTAAATGATAGATTATGATGTTAGGAACAATGTTTTCTTAGACAAGAAAAAATAATAAAATACTTTCTCGCACCCCCTAGTCGATTTACTAAAAAAAGTCACTTTTTTGAACAAATTTTCTAAAATCGCTTGGAATCAATACAAAAACTGCTTCGATCAGGTGTGTATTATCGTCAAACGATAGGTTTTTGTCCATAGATTAAGATGCACTATCAATATTGGACCAAAATTTAAGTTTTTGGACTCTCCCAGGCGGATTTGTGTCGAAAAAATCGCATTTTTTCGAAACTTTTTTCAGAAATGTTCATTTAATTTAGGGTAGCCTATTTTTCCCAGTGAAACCAATGCATGCAGCTTGTAGGAAATTTCATGGCGAACATTTTTCCTTCTGAGAAAATCCAATTTCGACACTCCAGAGCCGAGATATTTGTGTTTTAGTAAGGAAAAAAGAGGCAATTTTCAAAATTTCTCAAAATTTAGAAGCAAGGCCTACTAATTACACGATGTAGCAAGCATATGTCTCAAAGGTCAGGGTATGCTTTTTTATAGTAATTTTGGCCGCTGAATCCGAATCTGAAATCAAATTTCGTGTAAACAGTGATGTTTTGGAGCTACACCCTTTCGGAATGTTATTTGCGTGTTTATGAGGCAGTTTTTGTAAATATTGCTCGGTTTGTTCTAGAGGTCGTATCGAGGTGCTCCGATTTGGATGAAACTTTCAGCGTTTGTTTGTCTATACATGAGATGAACTCATGCCAAATATGAGCCTCTACGACAAAGGGAAGTGGGGTAAAACGGGCATTGAAGTTCGAGGTCCAAAAAACATAAAAAATCTTAAAATTGCTCGCATTTTAGTAAAACTTCATCAATTCCAACTCTCTTTGATGCATTCGAAAGGTCTTTTGAAGCACTTCAAAATGAATGAGGATTGGTTTAACATTTTCTCATAGCTTTTGCAAATTACTGTTAGAAATGGTTTTTTTTAAACCTCAATATCTTTTTGCAACAGTCAGCAACACCCATACTCTTTTAGTTCAAAAGTTAGGGAGTTTCATGGACTATAAGCCTACGGTAATAACTTTTTGGCCAATCGCAGTTTTCCTCATAGTTTTTCGATTTTTCTAGAACAAACATTTTACAACGTTAGTTATTGTCCCATAGCGGCTGTTTTTAGTCTAACTTTTGTCATATTCGAAATCCTCGGAAAATTCAAACTTCAATGCCCGTTTTTACCCCACTTCCCTTTGTCGTAGAGGCTCATATTTGGCATGAGTTCATCTCATGTATAGACAAACAAACGCTGAAAGTTTCATCCAAATCGGAGCACCTCGATACGACCTCTAGAACAAACCGAGCAATATTTACAAAAACTGCCTCTTAAACACGCAAATAACATTCCAAAAGGGTGTAGCTCCAAAACATCACTGTTTACACGAAATTTGATTTCAGATTCGGATTCAGCGGCCAAAATTACTATAAAAAAGCATACCCTGACCTTTGAGACATATGCTTGCTACATCGTGTAATTAGTAGGCCTTGCTTCGGAATTTTGAGAAATTTTGAAAATTGCCACTTTTTTCCTCACTAAAACTCAAATATCTCGGCTCTGGAGTGTCGAAATTGGATTTTCTCAGAAGGAAAAATGTTCGCCATGAAATTTCCTACAAGCTGCATGTATTGGTTTTACTGGGAAAAATAGGCTACCCTAAATTAAATGAACATTTCTGAAAAAAGTTTCGAAAAAATGCGATTTTTTCGACACAAATCCGCCTGGGAGAGTCCAAAAACTTAAATTTTGGTCCAATATTGATAGTGCATCTTAATCTATGGACAAAAACCTATCGTTTGAAGATAATACACACCTGATCGAAGCAGTTTTTGTATTGATTCCAAGCGATTTTAGAAAATTTGTTCAAAAAAGTGACTTTTTTTAGTAAATTGACTAGGGGGTGCGAGAAAGTATTTTATTATTTTTTCTTGTCTAAGAAAACATTGTTCCTAACATCATAATCTATCATTTAAGAAGTGAGCACCTGAAATTCCTCGACATGACCTCAAAATGGGACAGGCTAATGTGTATTTGTGCAAGTTTTTACCTTGCCATTTGCGATTGATGGCCCCGGAGGGTGATTACGGTGCAAAACGATGAGAACAAGACATTAGCTGGACTTGTAGCATGGTCTCCGAAGAAGAAAAACTGGAAAAGGGAAATTGCTACCGACTTGGAGCCATCTGGTCACCTCGAAATTAACCTCTCACGCGAACAGGGGTACCGTTTTCCACAAAGCCGGAAATGAAGTGCGATTGGGGTGAGCGGGAAATTGGTGGACTCATTTCTATGTCATTTTAGAAAATAATTTCCGAGATCAAAAGTCCACTAACTCCAAATGACATGAGCGATAACTGGCAAAATTACCCGGCAATTTTTAAAAGAACTTATTTAAGTCCAATAACATAAAAAATGTGTAAAAATATTTATGCATATGAAATTCCGATCAGATCTGATCGTTCGACTGTGTGCACTCAACACTACCCATTATTTGGCTTAATTCATATTCAACCCCGTGATGGCAGGATGAGCTGGCAGCTTTTTTGTGACCTTCTATCTTATGGTGCACTGGCCACTTTGGCTGTTGTTGAAACTATGTAATTTTCGAATTTAAATTAACAAAACGGTCAAATAGTTGTCGACTCACTTTGCGCTCAGCGCCTCTACCAGGTGTGATGCCATTAGTGGAGTGGAAGTAGTTTTTCCATGAGTGGAAAATAATTTATACAATTTTGTAAAGTTGGCTTTAAGCTTCCGTGAAAAAAGATTAAACTTTTATACCCTGAAAAAAATTTACTGTATATTTCAGGCAATGAACTGAAAAAAAAACTTTTCGCGTTAAGGCACATTAAAATTTCACTAAAATTTAAAATATACCTGCAACAATTATAACAATGTAACTTGAAGAACTTGTTTCAAAATATTCGTAATTATCAGAAGATAACATGTAAATTAGCATGAGTGTACTGAGCACACACATGTTTTTTTTAATCTGTTCAAAAAATGGGTACTATGATATCTCAACACGGCTTTGGCCAATCGATTAAAATTTTTATTGAAGACTCCTTAAAATTTTTTTTTAATTTTAATCGTAATTCAATCATAAGCAACTGAATTTTGATTTTCTTTTTTAACCTAACTTGGACTTCGTCCTTAAATCAACAAGTCGTGTTGAAAAAAACTGCGCATGGCAAAATTCCAAACTTAAATCGTTTATTAGTTTTACGACAAAATATTTGTTTTGCAAAAAAAACTTTTCGGAATACTGCACATTGAAGTTAAAAAAATAATCAAGATATGTTTTTAAACAGGTTCAATGGTGCTCAAAATGATATTCAACGTAGGAAAATGTACTTTAAATTGTTTTCAGTCCATTATATGATTTTTTCCATTCAAATTTTCAAGTTTTTAAAAAAAGTTTTATTGCAAAATAATCGGAGGCAACCCCTAATTTTACGGGCTAAATTTACGGGCTTTGAGAGGTGAGACGACATTTACTTCAAACAATATTTAAAACGGCCTTAAAATTCATTCAAAGAAATTCTGATCATTTTCAGGTTTCTTGAACGCTTAAAAAGACTTCATTTCAAGAAATAATTTTTTTTGTCAAGTTTTGTCAATTATTGCATGTTTTTAATTTTCGTTTGAATCAAAAACTGATTTTAAATTAAAAATATGTTTAAACCAATGTTGTTAATAATTCATCGATTACATTTTTCATAAAAAAAAACACGTTTTCAAAACGAGCATTCTTTTGATTAATTAAAAACAGCACCGATATAGTTTTAAAATCAGTGCTCTTTACATTTTTGTGATAAAAAAAAAACAAAAAAAAAAGTTGAAAAAAAGTTTTTTAACCCTTTCAGGCCTAATTTTTGTTGAAAAGATTTTTTCAGTTAATGATGGGAAAATTGCTTTTATGACCATACAAAAATTATGGGCCAGTTTGAAAATGTTGATATTTGATTTATCAGGCCTGAAAGAGTTAAAATGATTTTTTTTATAAGTTTTTATCAATCTATTAGAATACCTGTTCAAAAGTTTTATATGTTAGATATACATATTTTTACTTGATTTTTTTTGTCAATGCCTTTGAGCATTGAGCGCTTTTTAAATGTATCTATGATTGGTGCATATATTTTAGAATTGAATAATAATTCGATGCCTCGCTGCTTAGCTTGCTGGTTTTCCTATCTATTTAGCATAAAAGAGCACAGGGGCATCGAATTTTCATAAGTTAAAAATTAACCTTTATTAGAAACTTCATTTCATGGATTTTTTTTTTAAATCCTGTAAAACGGTGTGACCTTGATGGACTGACGGTTTTTCTTTTTTTTAATCCTTCTTAATTGTCCTTATTTTCTCAAACAGTATAAAATTGAATCGAAACATATATTTTTTCTGATTATTTGGAAATTTTCCACCAGTTGAATTTCTGTAGAAAAAGTATGTGTTACATTCATATTCCTAACGATACTTAATAAAATAAATTTGTTAGAAAATGCAAAATAAGTTTTGTTTATGAAATAAATAGGAATTAAATGGCAATAAAAATTTATGTTTTGGTTTTTTTTCCAAGATTTCATTTTTCATTCACTTCATCTCCTATTTGTTAACTTTAAATTAACTTCACTTTCCTCATCTCGTCGCCATCGTTCTAACTTGTCGTACTTGCATTTTGGGCCTAATTGAGTTAAGAACGTCATTTTGTGCATTTTGTGCATCACCTTTTGACCTTCACAGATTCCCAAAATTCGATTTAAATCCTGAGATATTCACCAAAAACCGAAAAAACTCCGTGCATTTTTGTCACTTTACATATGAAAGTAGTTTCAATCTTGTCGTGCTATCTTGTCACTCCCTGAAAATTGATGTATGTGCGACAACTGGCCAAAGGGATTTCAGGTCAGGATGCGTTTGACGCACGTACAAGTTAGACTACTGTAAACATTTGTAATTAAAACTCGGGACTCCAGCAACCAAACTTCGGGACAATGCACAGAATGGTCAGCCAAACAAAACGTGTTTGTTATTGTTTACATTGCGTGCTCTACTTTTCGTTTATTCAAGGTCAAACATTAAAACGCGTTTTTCTCGGAACGTCGAAATGGCGGGTGCGACAAGATAGCACGACGACGTCGATCTATTAGCTATTTCGAAGGTTATTTTGTACTTTTTAATTTGATTGATTTACTCAATTCTGTAAGCACCCGCAAACTTTGTCCTTAACTTGAATTAATCAGCTGTTGAAAGGTCCCCCCTTAGGTTTTTTACTGCACTGATGTTTTTTTTGTCAGATCAAAAAAATAACTGAAATAAAATTAAATGAGTATTAAATTGACTTCACCTCAAAACGAAGTATTTTTGTATTTTATGAAATGTCTTATTTAAAGTTAATAAAACCGAGTTGAACAAATATATTTAAAACAAGCTCTTCCCGGCAAACTTCGTCCTGCCCTTTTTGGTTTCCTGACGTTTCTTGCTTGTTTGCTAATTCAGCCTCCTGTGATCAAAATTTGATTTTACGCAGCTTTTCCCATACAATCTGCAGATTTTCCGGAATCGGTTCCAGAGTGGCCAAAGTTGTAACTTTTTGACGTAAGAACCTTCCTTGGACTTTTACGAACCCAACGCAACAAAAAGCGCCTCGATCCGACGTTCCGTGTTCAACTGATTCGCGTTCGAACAAAACCGTCGAAATTTTTTATATATATAGAAGATGTATTTTTTCCAATTGAAAAATTAAAGGCAAACTCAGTGAAAGAAGAATTCAATTTAAAACTTTTAGTCTGAAAGTTGTAAGAAACAAAGCGACTATCAAAGTCAGCCCGGAATTTAAAACATCAATTTCCAACGAAAATATGTATATAAAAAAAACTCTTGAATAATCTTAAAAAAGGTCACAGACATCGTGTAGTCTACCCCAGTATAGTTTTTGAAAATATAAATCATGAAACACACCTTACCATGTTTGAAACTGAAATCCTATCAAAGTCACCCCATTTTATAGTAATTGATTTAAAGCGTCATGTTAAGTATAATTTCATACCACATTTTTTGTATTTGTCTTGATCACGCGCAAGTGGCATTTTTCGGCTTTTTGTCTTAAAAGTGTAAAGTGTTGACAATATCAACACTGTCAGTGCAGCTGATCGCGTGACATCACCCCTTGATAAACCCCAAAATTATCAGATATCACTCGAAACCTGTGCACCATTATTGAATTAATGATTTCCGAAGGCGATTTTCGATCGTTGCCGCCTTCCAATTATTTCGCCGCAACCGTCAATTTGTCCAAACGCCCCGAAAAATCAACGCTGATCTGCGCGGCGTTGAAGTCGCCTGTCCGGATGCGTGACCAAGCCGTCGAGAAGTTCCACGTTGTGTGGTCCAAATGACTGACATGTCGTGGATGCTGACAAAAGTGTGTAATTGCCGAGATTCGTTTCTCGAATTGACACCAAAAATTAAGTGGCACATCCAAAAGGAAGCTGGATTTCCCACCGTGACGAACCAACCAACAAGAAAAAAAAACTTGGTGTCAGATCTTCCCAATTAAGGCGTCAGTTGACAGTCGGTGCCCGCGCGGAAACATTAGAGAGGTGGGAAAATTCGCACCCCTCATGAATAATTTCGCACCCGTCACGGAAAATGTGCGGAAGTTTTGTTGCTGTTGTTGTTGGTTTTCCCGCACCCCAAAACCCGCAATGCCATTCATCTCGTCGCTCCCTGCCCTTAATCCGACGTCGGAAAGTGATACAATCGTTGGAAGTCATCCCAACAACAACAGGAAAAAAACAGGAAAAGAAGAAAAAATCCAAACTGACATGACAGCATCCGTAAAACAAGCCCAAACACAATCGGGAGCGCAAGAAGAGAGCTCGCAGCATGTCACCGGGACCGGGGACCGAACCCAGGTCGAGCGCAACCGCTAATCTGTCAATCAAAATCTACTCACGGCGCGTTGGGGACCAGAACCAAATGAATATCCAGCTCTCATCTGCGTCAATTAAATTCCAATCAAAAACCATGAAATTTGTCTCTATTTTCCACCGGGATACCGGTTTCGGATTTTGTTTCCTTTTTTTCGGATAAAGGGTGCGCTTTTTAGGTTTTTTTTAACTGGTGATGTTGAGAGCTGAGAAGTGATAAAGTTTGGCTACTCGTATCGAGTTCGGTTGTAAATTAAGGGCTCTATTCAGCGATTTATCAACAATATTTTAAACAGATAGCAGCAAATATGATATTGCTTATTAAATTATACCCAATTTGAATTATTGTTCTATAGAGTGACTTCATAAGAATTCCCAAAAAAAACTGCTTTTTAGTCTCAAAGTCCCAGCTCAATCAAGAAACAACAATTTCAGATTATGCTCTTAATTCACCTCAAACATCCAATAGAATCTATTCATCCAGGTCACAACCTCACACAGCAAGAGATCCGTATCGACCACCCGTTTTTACGACCCAAAACGACACGCTCAGAAGACACCCAACTATCATCATCACCATCAGCGGGCGCATCTTCTGGACACGACCCCGATTATGCTGGCCTGAACATAACACTCACACAACCCATAAAACATTCCAAACTCCAAAAGCTGTTGGTGCTGCACTTTGGTTGGCGGTCGTCCATCGACAACAAATCGAATTGGGTCTCCCCCCCACCTTCAGAAATGGTTCGAGCTCGCTGGTGGTGATTTATCGACCCCATTTGGGCAGTTTTATCTTGTTTTAATTAATTGAGATTATTTCCAGCCCGCCCTTCCGTTTGCCACCACCCCGAAACAAAAACCGGTGTGTCAACCGACGATTGGCTTTTGCGCCATTTGTACGTACCAACATAACGGGAATTCCGTGGGACGCGAGTCTGGCGCATAGCTGTGTGTGATAGTGATAGTGTATCGTGCCAGCCAGTCTTTTGTGTGCGTCGATGATGGTGTGGTGATGGATTTGATAAATTCGCTGAGTTTTGGAAGTGTGAGTCCCTCCCCACTTCTGTCTGGGAAGTGAGGTTCGAGAAGGGGAAGGGGAGGGGTATTGGTTTTCAATTTCATCGGGAAATAAAAATTATGTTAATTGAATTGTTTTTCGAAAGATTTATGCTCCACGCGGAAGAATATCTCAGCCCATGATGCTGCAACAGCAGTGACGAGAAGTGGGAAAGATTGATTTCAAATTTTGTCAAACTATAGGGTAATGTGATTTGACGGCTAACAGCGAAGGAATGGCCATAAAGTTGGATGTCGTGAGCCTCAACGTATGCAAACAAAAAAAAACACACGAAAATAAGTCAAAAGTGTAAAGAAAACACAATGAAAAATTATTTAAAAAAGCATCTGGTTGGCATTCAAAAGAATTAGAAAAAAGTGTTTCAACGTTACTAAATATTTCTTAGCCATGCATCGAAGACCCATTTTCACTTATACCTTTCGACTTATATTATTAGAATCTTTATTTTAAAGGACTTTCTCGAAAAAAAAAACCTGGACATCGGCCAAATATGAAGTTTTTCGATAGATATCTGATAAAATTTTCTAATCAGTAAAAAATATATTGAATGTAACAACCCTGTTCAGGACACTTAACTGGTATTTTTCAACAAAAAAAAAATCAATGCAAAGTGTTTTATTGCCTAAAATATAAATTTTCATAAAAAAAACTTCTAAATTTTACTGTAAGCAATTGCAAAATACATGACATTTCATTTATATAAATATATATGAATATAAAATACAAATATAAATATATTTGTATTTTCTATAATCAAATAGTGCAATTTTATACTTTTTCCAAACTTAAATTTTTGGACCAAAGATTGGAAAAAATCCTTGAAACTTTCAAGTTGAAGGGCCTGAAGTTTTTTTTATATTTGCCATGGCCTAATGTCAATACGGAACTTTTAAATGTTTTTTTACAGGTATAATTGTTTCAAAGTAAACATTCTTGTTCGATTTTTGTTTTAAAAAAACAATCCAATGCTTTTAAAAACTGAACTAGAGTGTCAAAACAGCAAATGACTTTCTTACCGAGACAAAAGTTGGACCAAAATTTGAAAATTTCAAATCATTCTGAATAATTCTGATTTTTGTAATTTTTTTTAAAGTGAATTAATTTTAAAATCGTTAGATTGGTATTTAAAAGACAAATATCCCGAAATAGAAAATGCTAAAATGATAGACTTTTCAGCCGTTTTCGCCTATTAGAATCTGTCATTCCTATCTTTTTATATCGTCTGTGAAAAGTTTGTTCAAATAGTCTCTTATAGTTTCAATTTTGTGAAATGTGAGTTTTTCTAATGTCACTAATTTTCAATTTTTATTGAATTGCATTCAAATTATATAAAATTAAAAATGTATTCTAAAATATTTTTTTTTAATTTTTAATCAAAACAATTTCAAATTTCTAAAATTAAATACTGAAAATACTGGACATTATATACAATTATTATATTTGTTTGATACAAAAGACAAGTTCGCTAACATTTCTCATTCAATAGAACCAATAGTTTCAGAGATAAAGTCAGTTGAAAAATGTGAACATGTTTGGTAACACTGGGAAAAAATCCATTTCACAAAATTTAATTTTTTTTAAGCTACGGCTCTGCCATCAGCAATCCACTAATCAAAGTCTGAAAAGGAAAATTTTACGAAATGTTCTAAGGTATGCAAAATTCTACCTTAATTTGTATATAATTATTTTATTATATATATTATATTCTATATTATATTTAAAAAAAATCTTGATTTTATAAAAAAAAATCGCCGAAATAATCATTTAAAAAAAAATAATTGATATAACGTTTAACATTACTTGTTGTATTTAAAAAAAAAAGATTTTCGAGATTATTGTAACTTTTTCACGTTCCGTGAAATTTCTGTGAAATTTAATGGTATCAAATTATAGTCCCGTGAAAAATATTTTTTTAGTGTGAAAAATCAGTAGGTCTTTTAAATTAATTCCAAAATACCTTTTTTAATTTTTTAAATGTGTTTTTTTAAGTCTCTTCAAAACATACAAAAAATAATATAATATATATGTATGCAGCAATTCCCCACGAAAACAGCACAATTAAAAAAAAAACTGTTCGATTCCTATAACACATTTAAAATTTTCGAGTTACGGCTCTGCTACCAGCAATCCGCTAATCAAATTCTGAAAAGGAAAATTGTACGAAATTTTCTAAGGTGTTTAAAATTCCAAATTATGAACATTTTTCGGAAATTTCAACAATAATTATCAAATAACTTGAAATCAGTGAACTTTATTAAAAAGTGTTAATTCATTTTTGATTGCAGGTTAAATTTACCATTTAAAATTTGTGAAACTGATATAACCATGCATTAACATAAAACAAAATCTAACAATGTCAAGAAATAAATTAAAATTTATTTGTTAAAAACCCTGATTTTATATACTAATCATCTTATTCATCAACTTAAAAAAAATCTATTGAAATCATGGTCAACATTACTTGTTGTATTTTTTAAATAAGATTTTCAAGATTATTGAAAAAATCCACGTTCTGTGAAATTTCTGTGAAATTTGGTGATATAAAATTATGATCATCGTGAAAAATACATTTTTTAGCGTAAAAAATCAGTAAATCTAAAATGCATTACGTCTGAATTCAAAAAATACCTTTTTTATTTTTTTATGTAGACTTAAAGTCTCTTTAAAACACATAAAAAACTTAATATAGTATATATGTCTGCAGCAATTTCCCACGAAAACAGCACGATTTAAAAAAGCTAACCGATTGCTTGGCCGAATTAATTCGACCCATATGTTTTTTTTTTGTTTGTCCATTTTGGTGCCCAAAAAACTTTAAAAGAGGGCTAAAAATTGCAAATTTTGTCGATTTTCGTAAAAAATCACATTTTTCATAACTCAACGCCATTTCAACCGGTTTATTTATGCTTTTAAGGAAAAATAGATTAAAGTTTCAACAATGTAGCCTTACATTTGAAAAGCTCGTTCGACTTTGACATGACAAACTAAAAATTTGTGGAGTATCATTAACAGGATTCCGATGATTTTTAGAATATCTAATATGGGGTTTAGACGCTCCATGCGCATTAACGGAAAAATGGCGAAAATGGAAAAAAATCTATTTTTTTTTTCTAAAATTGCAAACACATGAGAATTTGAGCGATTTTGTGGGTACTAATTTTGATGTAATTGAAATACATAACTGAAAACCTGCATTTATGTGTTGTTTTGGTTAAATTGTTAAGTTTATTTGTTTATTTATTATTCTTTATAGACATTTTATTAGAAAAAAAAGTAATAAACTTCAAAAACGGTAAAGATAAAAAAACTGTTTTATTTTTTTTTCTTTTTCAAGTCAAAACATTTAAATAGAAAGTAAGTGAACAACACCTCCCTTAACTCAGTTCTATTCAGATGTTGTTTGAAGATTTTCGCAATTTGTGTTTGAAAAATTATGCTACACATAAGACAACTTTTAATTAGGTATTATTTTTTTTAAATTGTTTTTTTTTGTTTAATTGGGGAAAAAAACATTGATTAATCAAACGAAGAAAATGGCTTATCTAAAAGAAAAGACAATTTAGTCATGGATTAACCACCCCAACTCATGAAAACATCTAACGGCATCTAATCACTGATCGCTTCCCCAACCCAGTTTCCACGCTCGGCACCTTAACGAATTGCGTCAAACCTTATGCGCGAAAGAAAAATCAATTTTCCACTTCATTACCCGCGTGCAATTTATTTCAGTTAAGAGATCATTACCGCTTGATGGTGGCGGCCCAAGAGTGATCGATTTATCGATCAACGATCATAGTTGAAGGCGATCCGCTGTGTTTTTTGTGATGCAAGGAAGCCCACGATTATTAAGTGAAAAACGGCTCCGGCTGCCGATTACACGCGGAAATTTGTAAATTTCCATAAAATGTTTATCCCATCGGAAAAGCATAAAAAAACGCTGAGCTGGCTTTATTACAATGTAGTGACAGATGGTATTAATTTGTGTTCTCACTTTATTGACCGGGTTTTCGAGGAATGGTACGGATGGCCGAGTTTCTTGCCCCCGCCTTGGCGGCGTGTAACGGCGAGGCACTCCGAAAGGGCACTTAAATATTATGATATTGCTCAATTTCCTTCCGCGGCAGAAGCGTTTACAGAACTGCACTTGTTGCAACGACTTGTCGCTTTGTGGAGACTCGCCGAGAAGAGTCGAGACTGAGCAGTGAACATCGCAACATAGGGGTGTGAGCTACCGTGAGAAGTGAACAGTGAGTAGCGATCAGTGAATAGCGAACAGTGAGTAGGGAACAGAGAGTAGCGAACAGTGTGTAGTGAACAGTGAGTAGTGAACAGTAAAAAGTGAACAGTGAGTAGCGAACAGTGAATAGCGAACAGTGAGTAGAGAACAGTGAGTAGAGAACAGTGAGTAGCGAACAGTGAGTAGCGAACAATTAGTTATGAGTAGGCTTAGTGATTTTTCACGCTCAAAAATTGCAAATTTCACGGGGACCTCAATTTCAAAACACCAAATTTCACGCAAATTTCGCGGAACGTGAAAAATGTTCAAATAACTCTAGAAACTTATGTTTAAATCACAGAAACTGCTTTTTATACTTCATTATACAGTCAAACCTCTTTTTACGCGAATTTTGGTTCTCGCGTAAAAAAAAATCGCGTAAAAAAAGTTCGCGCTATTTTGAATTTTTCGCGTAAAAAGAGTTCGCGCTTTTTTGAATTGCCCGCGTAAAAAGAGTTTTCAGATTTTTTTTAGTTATATAAAGTATTATATATTTTTAATAATAATAATGTAATTCCAGGTTATTCAAAATAGCTTCAGTGACCTGCGCTGTATATTCTACAGCAGGTTGGGATGTTCTGGGTTATCCAAGAACTTCCGGAAGTAATGAAATGATTATCTATCTGTTTAACAAGGGTCTGTACCAGTGTATCCACCATCGTAATAATTGCAGGTAGCTTCCGTGACCTACAATGGTTACCTTGTGATCTGTTAGAATGTACTAGGTCATCCAAGAACTCCCGGAAGTTATGGCCTGGATATCTACCGGATCAACGGGGGTCTAAATGGGTGAATTAACCATCGGTATAGCTTCAGATAGATTCAGTGGACCACGATGGACATCCTGTGGCATGTTGGATTGTTTTGGGTCATCCAGGAACTTCCGGAAGTCATGGCCAGGATATCTGCCTGATCAACGGGGGTCTATATGACTATATTAACCATCGGTATAGCTTCAGGTAGCTTCAGTGGACCACGATGGACATTCTGTGGCATGTTGGATTGTTTTGGGTCATCCAGGAACTCCCGGAAGTCATGACCAGGATATCTACCGGATCAACGGGGGTCTATATGGGTGAATTAACCATCGGTATAGCTTCAGATGGCTTCAGTGGACCACGATGGGCATTCTGTGGCATGTTGGATTGTTTTGGGCCATTCAGGAACTCCCGGAAGTCCTGGCCTGGATATTTTTCTGATCAACGCATAAATGTCCCATTAGAATTAGCATTCGCATTTGAGGACGAGTTCCTGGATGTCTCAACATAATCTAACATATCACAAATTGTTCATCGTGGGCCACTGAAGCTACCTGCAGGAATACCGATGGATAATATAGCCATGTAGACCTCCTTTGATCAATTAGATATCCAGGTCATGACTTCCGGGAGTTCCTGGATGACCCAAAACAATCCAACATGCCGCAGAGTGACCATCGTGGTCCACTGAAGCTACCTAAAGCTATACCGTTGGTCAATATATCCATACAGACCCCCGTTGATCAGGTAGATATCCAGGCCATGACTTCCGGGAGTTCCTGGATGACCCAAAACAATCCAACATGCCGCAGAGTGTCCATCGTGGTCCACTGAAGCTACCTAAAGCTATACCGTTGGTTAATATATCCATACAGACCCCCGTTGATCTGGTAGATATCCAGGCCATGACATCCGGGAGTTCCTGGATGACCTCGTACATTCTAACAGATCGCAGAGAGTCCATCGTGGCTCACTGAAGCTACCTGAAGCTATACCGATGGTTAATTCACCCATATAGACTCCCGTTGATCAGGTAGATATCCAGGCCATGACTTCCGGGAGTTCCTGGATGACCTCGTACATTCTTACAGATCGCAGAGAGTCCATCGTGGCTCACTGAAGCTACCTGAAGCTATACCGATGGTTAATATATCCATACAGACCCCCATTGATCAGGTAGATATCCAGGCCATGACTTCCGGGAGTTCCTGGATGACCGGGAGTTCCTGGATGATCTAAAACAATCCAGCATGTCGCAGAGTGTCCATCGTGGTCCACTGAAGCTATCTGAAGCTACACCGATGGTTGATATAACCATACAGACCCCCGTTGATCAGGTAGATATCCAGGCCATGACTTCCGGGAGTTCCTGGATGACCCAAAACAATCCAACATGCCGCAGAGTGTCCATCGTGGTCCACTGAAGCTACCTAAAGCTATACCGTTGGTCAATATATCCATACAGACCCCCGTTGATCAGGTAGAGATCCATGCCATGACTTCCGAGAGTTCCTGGATGACCTAAAACAATCCAACATGCCGCAGAGTGTCCAATGTCCATCGTGGTCTACTGAAGCTATCTGAAGCTACACCGATGGTTGATATAACCACACAGACCCCCGTTGATCAGGTAGATATCCTGGCCATGACTTGCGGGTGTTCCTGGATGACCCAAAACAATCCAACATGCCGCAGAGAGTCCATCGTGGCTCACTGAAGCTACCTGAAGCTATACCGATGGTTAATTCACCCATATAGACCCCCGTTGATCAGGTAGATATCCAGGTCATGACTTCCGGGAGTTCCTGGATGACCTCGTACATTCTAACAGATCGCAGAGAGTATACCGAACCTACTGATGGTAAAAAACCCTGATTGTGGTCACCGTTGAACAGGAATATATGACCATAATGGTTAAGACTTCCGACAGTTTAAAATCGGACCGCGTTATTTTGAATTTTTCGCGTAAATTGAGTTCGCGTTATTTTGAATTCTTCGCGTAAAAAAAACCGCGTAAAAAAAATTTCGCGCAAAAGGAGGTCGCGTAAAAAGAGGTTTGACTGTATATTATTTAAATAAACTAAAAACAATTTCAATAATTTTGAACCTGACACAAAAAAACATCTCCTAATTTTCCAAAAAGATTCCACCTGGTTTATGGGTGGGCTCTATATAAAATTTATATTTTGTAACAAAGTGTAGGACATGCGTATTCTCATTTATTGGACTTTTTTTTAACATTCGACTTATAAAATAGTTTTCGCTGAATTGCTTCATTTTGTTGAATTTTATATCAAAGCAAGATTTAACAGTCTTGTCCAGCCAAAATGGGTTGAATAATTTGTATTAAAAAAAACAAATTAAAAAAATTAAAGGTTTTCATCACCTTATTTGAAATTTGATTTGAATTTAAAAAAATTAAGCAAAATTAATATATTTGTAACGAAATCGACATTTTTATACAAAATGAAAACAAAAACAAAAAAGTAGTATTGTTTAACTTTCACAGGAATCATCCGCCCAAATAATCAAATATCGTTAAGATAAAACAGGTCTCAGAAAAATCTGATTTTTTAAAGTTGATTTCAAAGATAAAAAAAATACCCTTCATTTTACTTTGAATAAAACAAAGCCTGATTCTTTTAATTTCTTATGAAACTTTACCTTTAAAATAAAACAGCAGTTAAATTTTTATTAAACCAAATAAAAATATGACTAAACTTAGTTAGTTTCTAAAAAAACTGAAAAATTTGAGCTAATTTTCAAATGATTCATATCAAGCTTTTCAATTGTAAACTAAAACAATTTACATAAGTAGTCTGTATAGATGAAATATTTATTATGTCGTTATTTCGAAAAACATTTTGCGAAAATTGATAAATTTTACGTATTTACGCCGTCCACGAAATCGTCAAAAATCACTAATCCTATGTTTGTAATTAAACAAGGGTATTCACTCGCTTAATTCTACAACATTTCATAAGATTAATTTTTCTCTTATTTGAGTTTGATAAATCATTTTGAGAAAAATCGTCACAGTTTCACACAAACATAAAATTTTACGGAATTTCACGGAAAAAAACAAATTTCATGGATTTCACGCTGTTCGCAAAATCGTGAAATTTCACTAACCCTACAGATAACCTTAGATTAAAATTACAGAAACCACTTTTTATGTTTCATTTTATATTATTTTAGAAAAAAAAACTAAAAAAAATCTACACAAAATTTAAACATGACGAAACAAAAAACTATTCATAAGTTCTAAAAATGTTTCTACGTGGTTTATGGATGGGCCCAGTAAAAATATTATATAGTGGACTTTTTTATAAAACTTAATTAAACATCAATAGGCAAATACAATTTAACCAGTAACGAAATCTAGAAAATATTATGCAATATCAGAACAAAAAACAAAAAAAATAACTTCCACGAGATTTATCCATCCAAATAAACAAATTTCGTGAAAATTAAACAGGACTCAGAAAAATATGAAATGTGACTTCAACACCTAAACTACCCAGCTCGAGAAAAGGAGGATTTCTTATGGAAATTTATACTTTTCTCGAGCTTGGGAATTCTACTTATTAAATCTTGAGTAAATATAGCTTGAATTTAATAAAAGTTTAAAATATCCTTTCAAATAAAAAAAGGTATTAAATTGTTATGCTCAAATTGTTGTTATATCAAATTGTTTCCTTTAAAAAAAATCTGATAAACTATCCTTGTGATAACTTGATGATTCCAAAAATATGTGTTTTACTTTGACTGAATTTTGTTAACATCATTTAAGTATTCGCAGCATTCACTTCTCAATAAATATTGTAACGATTTAATGTTAATGTATGTTCTCCTAACAGTTCTTCAATTGGTTCATATAACGCTTTTCAATTGAAATAAAATATCAAATAAAATTTTCATAAAAGGACTTAGTGGATGAAATATTTATTATGTTGTTAATTTAAAGAATTGATTTGAGAAAATTGATAAATTTCACGGGATTTCACGGAAATCTTCAAGTTTCGCGTATTTCACGCTGTCCGCGAAATCGTGAAAATTCACTAACCCTAGTTATGAGTAATGAGTCATAACTAGACAGTTTTGACGTAGTCAACAGTGGAAAATGAAAAATATTCAGTTTAAATTTGCCTTCAGCAATAAATAACAAACAAGTTATCAAACTTAATTTTTCACAACCTGAAACCAAAAACCGCTGACAAAATCTGGCAACATTTTCACCAGTGTAGAGACTGCTAATTAACATAGCCCACCAGTGGCGCTCGGATCGAGGTGTTTAACAATTTGTCCCATTCCAGAAAGCCTGTTGATCAGGGTATCACGATAACAAGTCACTCCGATAGAGAGAAAAAAAACTCCAAAAGATCGTTTTTTGTGTAACTTTCCTTCCCCTCACCCCGAGCTCTCTCACACCTGGGCACAGGTGGCGAAGCCCGGAGAAAAATTAAACCCATCGTAAAATTAACAAGAAACAACGACTAAAGCTGTCAACGCACTGATTACCGAAGAGGAGGTCTCTTCACGGCTCGGGCTCTTCCTTATTGCTCGCTCTCACTCCACGAGAGCTCGTCGAAGATCAGGAGATGAAAATGAAAAAAAGTGGAGAAGCTCAGCTTTTATTATCTTGTTTTGTCACATTTAAGAGCGCTTCATGTCCAGCCAGGGAGATTCCACACCAGCGATAATCTGCCGTGTTTTATAGTAATTTGATACATAAATTTAATTTTAATTGCATTGAACGGCCTCGTTCAGCCGTTGAGCAGCAGCCCGGTGATGATCAAGATCGGTCCAATTTGAACGGGCGCGCACGCTCGCGGGACGATCGCCGGATCGATTCCAGCTTGGGACTGAGCACCACCACCACCGTTTGTCAAGATTAGAGGCTCGGCGAGAAATGTCCGGAATTTTCGGACACACGATCGCAGCTCGTAAAACGCGTGGAATTAGTGTGTTCGTTTGAGGCTGATTGTGCTGAGGACCCCTTGGTAATTTTATAGATTTATTGGTGACGTTGGTGAGCCAAGTTTCAGATTGAAAAATTAAAGAATTTTTACAACACCCAAAACTTCCACCGATTAACCAACAAGCTTCGTTACTAGTTTCGGGACAAACAAAAACCTTCTGAATTTCCAACCAACCGCACTGTGATTGTAAAATTTTAATCACTTTATTGCACCACACAACCTGCCCCGAAGCAATCTAAATTTTAACACATTTTCACACCCGTGACGATCTCCGACAAGTCGATGGGGCGGGTTTCGGGCTTGAGCAAACAATCGAAAACCGTTGCGATCGTCAAACCGGGTGAGGCCAAAGCTTCTCGGTAATGTGCAATAAAACGGTAAAAAGTTGTCGAAAATCGTGTCAAAGTCATCGGGAGTTTTTGAATCGGTGACGATTGGTGGTCCCTGTAATTTTTGAAGGTTCAATATTACCTCTTTTATGATGTAATTTTACCTTAATTTAGACTGAAAAAGTGACACTACACCAGAAAAGTGGTAAAATTACACATTTTCCGAGGTAAAATTACACCTTTTTTCTGACATAAAAGATGTACCCCTTCCCAGATGTAATATTACCATGATTTTTTTTTTTTCTGTGTGGTTAAAATTGTTTTTAAACCTTTCAGACCTTATTCCTGAAAAAAAAAAACATATTGTTTAGGTTTAAGAAAATTTAAATGTTTGGGCCATCAGGCCTGAAAGGGTTAAGATTAATTCTAGTTTTTTGAATGAAATACTAAAATTTTCAAAAAAAAACCGTATTTTCTCGAAAATACTCAAGAATTTATGATTCGCAATATGATTATCAAACGATTTGAAATTTTGCATATGGGTAAATCTCCACCAACTCACACAAAATCGGAAAAAGTTGCCCCGACCCCTCTTCGAATTGCGTGAAACTTTACTCTAAGAGGCTATTTTGGTCCCTGATCACGAATCCGATGTCCATTTTTCGATATTTCGTGATGGTAGGGCGGTACGACCCCTTTCATTTTTCTGGTTTATTACTAAGACACGTTTTTTAAGTGATTTGTAGCTCGCAACCGTGAAGAGATAGAAATTTGGTGTTAAAGGGACTTTTGTGAAAATTAGACGCCCGATTTGATGACGTACTCCAAATTCCAAAAAAAACGTATTTTTCATAAAAAAAAAAATAGTTTTTAAATCGCTGCCATTTCCCGTAACTTAACTGTTAAAAATCGTGAAACGTGTCATTTTATGGGAAATTTAATGTACTTTTTGAATCTGAAATAACCCAGAAGGGTATTTTTTTTCATTTAGAACAAAATTTTTAATGTTAAAATTACGTGTTTATTCTAACTTTGCAGGGTTACATTTAAGCGTGTAACAATGTTAAATAAATATAGACATGAGAGGTTTGCATGTACTCTCCACGAGTTTTTTGAAAAAAGTTATGATTTTGACCATTTTGTCCAGTTTTTTTAAATTTTTAACCTCGAAACTCAATCGTGTGCTTTTGAAAGTTTTTTTTCAGAATATTCAGCTAATTTTGCATAATAATGACCCCTTGGACGATTGTTGTGGCTTGTGCACTGCTTGTATGTGGGGATTTTTCGAAAATAAAAAAAAAACAAACCGGATACACTCACTCATTACACAAATATTTTTTTTGAAAAAAAAATCTGATTCTCGCAATGCACGAGTCACAACAATCGTCCAAGTGGTCATTATTATGCAAAATTAGCTGAACATTCCGAAAAAAAAAACTTTCAAAGGCACACCACTGAATGTTAAGGGTAAAAAATTCGGAAAACTGGTCAAAAATGGTCAAAATCATAACTTTTACAACAAACATTTTTGTAAAACTTGTGAAGAATACTTGCAAAACCCGTATGTGGGTAATTCTCCGCCAACTCACACAGCAGTTGCCCCGACCCCTCTTCGATTTGCGTGAAACTTTGTCCTAAGGGGTAACTTTTGTCCCTGATCACGAATCCGAGGTCCATTTTTTGATATCTCGTGACGGAGGGGCGGTACGACCCCTTCCATTTTTGCACATGCGAAAAAAGAGGTGTTTTTCAATAATTTGCAGCCTGAAACGGTGATGAGATAGAAATTTGGTGTCAAAGGGACTTTTATGTAAAATTAGACGCCCGATTTGATGGCGTACTCAGAATTCCGAAAAAACGTATTTTTCATCGAAAAAAACACTAAAAAAGTGTTAAAAATTCTCCCATTTTCCGTTACTCGACTGTAAAAAATTTTGGAACATGTCATTTTATGGGAAATTTAATGTACTTTTCGAATCTACATTGTCCCAGAAGGGTCATTTTTTCATTTAGAACAAAATTTTTCATTTTAAAATTTCGTGTTTTTTCTAACTTTGCAGGGTTATTTTTTAGAGTGTAACAATGTTCTACAAAGTTGTAGAGCAGACAATTACAAAAATTTTGATATATATACATAAGGGGTTTGCTTATAAACATCACAAGTTATCACGATTTTACGAAAAAAAGTTTCAAAAAAGTTGGTCGTCATCGATCATGGCCGTTCATGGTCACCCGCGACAGACACGGACGACGAAACAAAGAGAAACGCAAAAAGTAACTTTTTCAAAACTTTTTTTCGTAAAATCGCGATAACTTGTGATGTTTATAAGCAAACCCCTTATGTCTATATATCAAAATTTTTGTAATTGTCTGTTCTACAACTTTGTAGAACATTGTTACACTCTAAAAAATAACCCTGCAAAGTAAGAAAAAACACGAAATTTTAAAATGAAAAATTTTGTTCTAAATGAAAAAATGACCCTTCTGGGACAATGTAGATTCGAAAAGTACATTAAATTTCCCATAAAATGACATGTTCCAAAATTTTTTACAGTCGAGTAACGGAAAATGGAAGAATTTTTAAAACTTTTTTAGTGTTTTTTTCGATGAAAAATACGTTTTTTCGGAATTCTGAGTACGCCATCAAATCGGGCGTCTAATTTTACATAAAAGTCCCTTTGACACCAAATTTCTATCTCATCACCGTTTCAGGCTGCAAATTATTGAAAAACACCTCTTTTTTCGCATGTTCAAAAATGGAAGGGGTCGTACCGCCCCTCCGTCACGAGATATCAAAAAACGGACCTCGGATTCGTGATCAGGGACAAAAGTTACCCCTTAGGACAAAGTTGCGTGCCTAAAATGCGTGCCAAATTTCGAATCGTTTGATATTCATAATGCGAATTATAAAATTTTTAGTATTTTCGAGTAAATACGATATTTTGTGAATATTTTATTCAATCAAAAACTCTTAAATAGCTAAAATACATAGCAAATTATAAACAAAATTGTTTTTTCGAGAAATACGGTATTTTGTCAAAATTTGAGTGAAAAAAATGAGTAGGGTAGAGTAGTCATCAATGAGACACGGGGAACAATGATAAAATGGCTCTCACAAGTCGTAGTTTCAACCAATCAGGCTCATATTTGGGGGAAAGGTGTGTCTACTGGATACACGTCTGCCATATTAGTGGCTTTGGTTATGGACGCTCCCTTGAAAAGTTATTCATAAATGTTTGATTCTGGGGTGTAAAAGTAAATTATGGACAAAAATTACTTTTTCGCTCGTAGGCTGCCATTTACACCAAAACTAATATTTCTTCAAATTTCTTTCGACGTTCCATAGGGATTAAGTTGGGCTACAATGTCCTTTCATTAGATTTGGCCAAAATTTAGAATAAACTCAGAATCCAGGGCTGTCTCATTGTTCCCCACTCATTTCAGCCCATGGGTAACAATGAGACACTTTGATTTTTCTTCAATAAACTTTTCAAAATCGATGGAAATCTTTCAAAACATGAATTAAAAGTGATTTTTGGCATATTTATAGAGTTTAAACTTCATTAAACCAAAAATACAAAGTTATTTGGTATTAATATATGGATTTTACAAAATTGAAATACTTTTTAATGTAACTTTTGTTATTAAAAGTTTCATGTTGGCAAAATTGCTCTAAAATGTTCAAGGCAAGTCACCTGCAATGGAACAATACAAAAACATGATGTTTTGCTAGAAAAATGTTGATTTTCGTAGAGTGTCTCATTGTTCCCCACCTGTCTCATTGTTCCTGCCAAGTGCGTCTACAATGAGACAGTTGAATAACTCTGGCTGTAGATGTCGGATCGATCTCATATTTTTGTCAATGGTAGAACACATTAAAAGAATGATAATGCAACTAAAAGCTCATTAAAACATGCTGATGAAAAAATTAGAAAAATCGTTGAAAGTTGAAAACCAAAAGTGTCTCATTGATGACTACCCTACCCTACTTTTAAAAAATACGGTATGTTGTGGAAATTTTAGTTTATTTTATTTATTTATTTGCGTTTAAGGACCACTTAAGTGGAAATTTTAGTATAATTAGTAATAAGTATAATAAAGCTTTAAAACTTTCTACATTATCAAAAAAAAATAATATGATTGATGATTGATGTATTAAGTCAATTTAAGAAAGATTTTAAAAATGAGTTATCGTCCGTTATCGGCGATAAGATTATTGCCGATAGATTTATCGAAATAACGATAACGATAGATTATCGTTATCGTCCTGAGGATAATATTATCGACTGTAATTTTATCGATAAACAACCTTGATAAAAATGTCTCAAAAAAATTTGGGATGTTTTCAGATTAATTATGTAATCTATAAAGTAGTTATCAACAATCTTTTGCTAACAAATATCGTTAAAAACTCGATCACGAAACGACCAGTCAACAGCTCGTACAAAGTATCTTAACGATCGCTTTGCATGTTTTCCAACTTTTGAAACTTATTTTTCTTATTTTGCCAAAAAAAATACCCGTTTTAGTGGCCTTCTGTCTGTTTATTGCCCCTTATGCCCATTATTACCCTCTGCTCTGGTCTGCCCAGCCTCGAATTGACTCATTATGAGCCACACTT
The DNA here is from genome assembly GCF_016801865.2 of Culex pipiens pallens. Lineage (NCBI taxonomy): Eukaryota > Metazoa > Arthropoda > Insecta > Diptera > Culicidae > Culex > Culex pipiens. The sequence continues at coordinate 42,199,323 of NC_068938.1, forward strand.
TGTCACACTTTTATTTACAACCCTGGCCTCGACCAAAGTCCTGCCTGCCCCGATCGTCGTGTGCCATCCGGAGACCTCCCGCGTGACTCGTTCTCTCTATGACCCTGGCCATTAACGAGGTTCTAATTTGCAAAAAAGCCCGAGGCGAAAAACCTTGAGCTTCTATTAATTTCGCTTCCTCCAAAATATCGTCGAAAAACATCGAAAAACGTGTGACCTTTCGACAACAGCAGGTGCCTGCCTGCTTCCACGTGTTTTATTTATGAATGCTGATATTGTTACTCGAGAAGTTGAGAAGAGCCGGGTAGCAGGCAGGAAACGGCCAGGACCATAAATTCCCGAAACGCACATGCCATCACTCTCAGCACGTGGTAGAAAAAGTGCTTAATTAGCAGCAGCACACCTCGACGGAACACACGGAATCTTGGATTGGCCTTAAGGAGGTTCTCCGGCAAACCCTTGACTTCCTAAACAACTTTTGAAATTAAATTTTACTAAGATAAGAAAATAAAATGATGTGCCAAGGGATACCTCGCTCGCGAGGCCACTCCAACTAGCCCCCAGAAGACTTTGGGTGTCCCAGCGGGTGTCAACGGATTTTTTTCGGGTCCTCGCCGGAGTTGCTTGCCCCGATCACGTCATGCTGCCGGTTTTGGAGCTGCTGCTGCTGCCACCAACACCACTCATAATCGCGTTATTTATGGCCGATCAAAACATAAATCGCTCTTCGCGGCCGATCGGCAGAACTCGAACAAGAACGTCGAGCGAAGGAAGCTGTGAAGAGGCTGGCTGGACCACAAAGCAGAAGAGTAATGTGACGTTCCAACATAAATATCAACACTTTAAAGTGGTGTAAAACAAAAGATTTAGGACCCGATCGTTTACGAGTCGTCGCTTTATGCTGTGCTCGTTTTGAGCTGGATTCTTGTGGTTCTGAGTTCGACCTAGTTGATCTTATTGGAGTGGCCGAACGAGCTCATTCGTCATTTGTTGGGTAGTTTAGTAGATCAGTATCAGTAGATTTAAAAGCTATGTGTCAACTTGGGTTGTGATTCGAAACATCATCTGGTAGAAAATAATCTCAAATGATTGGCTTTAATTTTTTTCCGGATTATTAATTTTCCGGGTAAAATTTATTTTTATAATATCGGGAATTACCAGGAAACTGAGATATTTTTGAAAAGGTCATAAAAACGATTTGTCTAAACATTTCTTAAGTTTTTAAAGCTTGATACTGAGCAATTCCAGCCCAAAACAGAAATTTTTTAGGTACTTTTTTCTCGACCCTCTCCGATTTCAATGAAACTTTGTAGACATGTTATGCTACGCTTATGTAAGCCATTTTTGTGTTTAAGGAGCCAGTTTCACTCGAAAACGACATTCAAGAAGGGCGTAAATGTTTTAAATATTTTTGTTTTTCGTAATTTAAATATAACTGTATCTCAAAGCCGTTTCATCGTATCAAAAAGTTGTTAAAAACAAATCCGATAAAAATACACTGCAAGAAAAAACACGTGTCTTTTATGACAAATTTGAAGGTGAGCCCACAATTTTTTTTTTTCGATCAAATTTTGTGAAAGTAGCCTAAGATGTTACAAAAAGACGCACCTAAAAAAATACGAAAATACTGAAACTGTTTTTTTTTTGGAAAGGCACTAAACATCAACATTTTGATAAACCGAATAAGGCAATACCGAATACGCCAATTTTACATAAAAGTCTTTATATTGATCACTATCCTAATAGCCTGTCCCATTTTGAGGTCATGTCGAAGAATTTCAGGTGCTCACTTCTTTAATGATAGAATAGAATATGTTAGGAACAATGTTTTCTTAGACAAGAAAAAATAATAAAATACTTTCTTGCAAACCCTAATCGATTTACTGAAAAAAGTCACTTTTTTATCAAATTTTCTAAAATCGCTTGGAATCATTACAAAAACTGATTCGATCTGATGAGTATTATCTTTAAACGATAGGTTTTTGTTCACTATCAATATTGGACCAAAACCCAAGTTTTTGGACTCTCCCAGGCGGATTTATGTCAAAAAAATCGCATTTTTTCGAAAAAAAAAAATCAGAAATGCTCATTTAATTTAGGGTAGCCTATTTTTCCCAGTAAAACCAATAAATGCAGATTGTAGGAAATTTCATGGCGAACTTTTTTCCCTCTGAGAAAATGCAATTCCGACACTCCAGAGCCGAGATATTTGAGTTTTAGTGAGAAAAAAAGCGCCAATTTTCAAAATTTCTCAGAATTCAGAAGCAAGGCCTACTAACTACACGATGTTGCAAGCATGTGTCGCAAAGGTCAGTGTATGCTTTTTTATAGTAATTTTGGCCGCTGAATCCGAATCTGAAATCAAATTTCGTGTAAACAGTGATGTTTTTTAGCTACATCCTTTTGGAATGTTATTTGTGTGATTAAATCGCTGCAATTCAAATTGCTTGCCAGTTCGGTCATACTTTTCTCGGTTTTCGTATCACTTTGATTGTTATTTTACTCACAGAACTCTTTATGTGTAATCTTTTTTACGTTCTGATAATGTTTTAACAATGTGTTTAGCAATTCGGAAATCGCATATTTTTATTTGGCGGGAGCTTAAGCTAATATGGATTTATAAAAAGTATTCCAAGTATTCCTGATTCCAGTCATAGCTCAACAAGCATTTTTGCTTACCAATCCAAAGGACGGGGGATCGAATCCCGAATCGAGCGGCTTTGATTTTTCGTTCATGTTCAGAGTTTCAAGATTTTTATTTCCTATATTTTCTCGTTGGGAGCTGATGGGAATCGAACCCAGGACCATTCGCTTACAAAGCGAACACCGTTACCAGTCAGCCACGGCCGCTCCATTGGCGTCATCCTTAAAGTATGTCACGCAAAAATCGGCCAAAATTGCTGAGCATGAGATCATCACAATATATTTAAAAAAATGCCAGACTGCCGATAAATTGTGACAGACCAGAGTGTCTCCCAAACTAAACTTCATCAAAAAGATTGCTTCAAAACACCATCCAACTCATTACCCGACGCAAGCACCCCGAAAAAAAAAGTCAAATCCATTAATTGACCCTCCGGACAAAGTGCTCATCATCACCCATTAGGAGCACTGGTCCAGGAGCAGCCTCCCCCTTAATTGACGGCATCATCAGCAGCATCCCCCCCGGCACGGAAACCCATTAGAATTAGGAGGTAACAACTCCGGACCAATCTCCGGGAGAGTGGCCTGCCCGGGAGGGTCACACTTTTGACAGGGTATAGTTTGGTCTCTTCCGGAGATCGTCAACGTGTCATGTGATGTGTCACTTGCCACTGGTGCGCGCGCTTTTGGGTTAATTAGTAAATTAGCTTCCCCTTCTCGGCAGTGCTGCTGCCAGGGTTGAGGGGGTGTCACTTGGCCTGGCGAGGGTGTCAGTCAGTTGTCTGATTAGATCCGTTGTTGTCGGAGGTGTGGGAACGCAACTGAAAATGACTACCCCGCACAGAAAGAAGTGACAGTTCAAAGTTTTTTTTGCTAAAATTGTGTTACCCAAAGTTAAAGGTCTTGAGAAAAAAATGTCAACCTTCAAGAAAGCGATGTAATCGCCCAGCCAGTGGGACATTTCACCGAAAATGAAATCAAGACCTGCCATCAAAAAAAGAGAGTCCAGAAATTTTCGTGCACGAAATTACTCGTTTTATCGCCCCTCACTCTATGAGCCTTTTATTGAATTACTTTTTATGGTTCATGTGCGGAGCATAGTTTTACCCCGTATAACCTTAAAAATAAAAGAACCCAGCTCTTTTGGCGCGTGAGTTCCTCGTCACCATAAACACAAACGCCAAGTGACATCAGGGAGGTCCTGGGGGTATGAATTTCACTTGCGTGACCCTCGAATGCCCGTCAACGCCAGATTTCGGATCGAGATTGTTATGTTCTGATAAACAATAGAAGTTTTTGGGTTTTTCATGAATTTGAACCTTGGGAAGGGGGTAGGTGTGGCTCCAAAATGGCGCGCGCTAGGACCGTCAGAACTGGGAGGTCGTAAAAGGTGTCGTCTGCGAGGAATGTTTGTTTATGACTTGAGCAAGTTGTGTGCTTTACTTTTTTTTCGGGGGAAAATGAGTGCTACGTCGTAAAAGCAGTGCGTGAAGTGTCGATTTACTGGATTTTTGTTTTGTTTACGTGTTTTTATGGGCAGCGAAGCTTTGACACTGGATTTACGGCAAGATTGATGGGGCTAGTTGGAATTGAATGTCTTACTTGTTTAAGATTTTTAGTAGATTATTTATTTTTTTATCAAAATCAAGCAGAAAAAATATAAAAAATCAACAGTCGATTTTTTTAAAAATAAACTAATCCTGATTTTTCATCGTGATCGTGAGATTCTCTAAATGCGATCCTCAAAACCCAAAATTTAACGTTCTCGGAAAAAATCAATTCTCGAAATCGTGAATTGTGTTCATGAATTTGAGAACCACGAAGGAATATATTGACGTTTATAATGCAAATGCGCCAAACTCATCAATAAATTCTTCGTGGTTCTAAAATTCATGAACACAATTCAATGTGTATCATATCTTATTTCATCGATTTCTGTCCAACGAAATCAAATTCTTACTCTTCTCAAACCGTCCTACATCGCCCAAATTCAAACGTGCGTGAATACAGCTCCCAATTATTATGTCAGATCGCAACTGAATTATTTGTTGACACTGCTTCATCCGAGGGCCAATTTTACAAAGCTTGATTAATGGGAGGAGGTGAAGGCTTTCCGCGCCCAGAAAGCCAAACCGTGATGATCACAGCTCTGATTCTCAGCCGACAAATCCCATATGAATAATTTATCGCTGGAACCCCATCAAAAACTGAAAGGGCGTGTCTCCAAGCCTCTTTTTTCCGGATGAACCGGAATATTTTGTGAGCCCTTACTTCGTTTGTTCGTTACAAAAGACAGTAGGGTAGGGTAGTCATCAATGAGACACTTTTGGTTTTCAACTTTCAAAGATTTTTCTCATTTTTTCATCGGCATGTTTTAATGAGCTTTTTGTTGCATTTTCTTTTTTTTAATGTGTTCTAACATTGACCAAAATATGAGATCGATCCGACATCTACATCCAGAGTTATTCAACTGTCTCATTGTAGACGCACTTGGCAGGAACAATGAGACAGCTGGGGAACAATGAGACACTCTATGAAAATCAATAGTTTTCTAGTAAAACATCATGTTTTTGTATTGTTCTATTGCAGGTAACTTGCCTTGAACATTTTAGAGCAATTTTGCCAACATGAAACTTTAATTAACAAAAGTTATACTAAAAAGTATTTAAATTTTGTAAAATTCGTATATTTATACCAAATAACTTTGCATTTTTGGTTAAACGAAGTTAAAACTTTATAAATATGCCAAAAATCACTTTTTATTCATGTTTTGAAAGATTTCCATAGATATTGAAAAGTTTAATGAAGAAAAATCAAAGTGTCTCATTGTTACCCGTGAGCTGAAATGAGTGGGGAACAATGAGACAGTCCTGGATACTGGGTATATTCTAAATTTTGGCCAAACCTAATAAAAGGACATTGTAGCCCAACTCAATCCCTATGGAACGTCGAAAGAAATTTGAAGAAATATTAGTTTTGGTGTTAATGGCTGCCTACGAGCGAAAAAGTAATTTTTGTCCATAATTTACTTTTACACCCCAGAATCAAACATTTATGAATAACTTTTCAAGGGAGCGTCCATAACCAAAGCCACTATAATGGCAGACGTGTATCCAGTAGACACACCTTTCCCCCAAATATGAGCCTGATTGGTTGAAACAACGACTTGTGAGAGCCATTTTATCATTGTTCCCCGTGTCTCATTGATGACTACTCTACCCTAAATGAAACCGTTTTGAATTCAATTGCTACCGAGGTCGCTTCTTCATGAGGTTTCATCTTTTGCGTTCCTTCAAAACTGGTCGGTATCAAGTCACGCAACGCTTGAACAATTCTCAAATAAGCGTCGCTCCGTGATAACAGGTTGCAGCGTTCGATCGCGACTCGTTAAAATTAATCTACTCAAGCTATTAGGCCGTAATACGCCGGGAAAAGATCAATAATTACGGCGGTTATTCGTGGTTGCTGCAGCTTTAAAATAGCTTTTCCGTGTGCCCGGTATGGTGACACTTTAGCGTTACCGCGCGTAATTGCGCTCGGGTGATAAATATGGCGACAAGCATCGATTAAAAGAGCTTAATCGCCCAAGTCGACTTTGTGCGACTACGTCAAAATGAAAATTGAAATATTTCATATTCAAATCTGCGTGTCAACGTGCAGGTTTTATATACCTGATCAAATTGTTCGTAATCAAACTTACCGTCCCGTCTTGGTGATGATCATTTCGGTGCCCAGATCGTGGAACTTGTCCCACAACTCCTTAGTCTCCAGGTGGCACTGCACCGGCCGCAGGTCGTCCGAGTTGCAACTACCTTTTATGGTGTTCTTGGTCTGCAATCAAAATGAAACAAATCTCCTAATTAGAACCCATTTCCAAAAAGTTAAAACATTTAAAACCATACCGTGGCAGGTTCCGGCGTAAGGCGCTCCTCGTCCGACGGCGTTCCCGGGGTGGCCCTGCTCGAGTGGTGGCTCTTGCGGGAGCTGGATCCGTGGCGGGACGATGGAGTGGTCTCCGAGTCCGAGCACTGCTCGACGTCCACGTCGCCCTCGTCGTCCACCTCCGGAAACCGGTCGACCGAGATGGGACCTGTAAAAAAAAAGAAAGAATAAAGATGTTAATTTTTTGCGATTTAAACTGTTGGAGAAACAAAACTTTGATTTTGATGGAAATATTGAAAAAATAGTGGTCTGGGCTATACGACTCACCCCATTTTGTTGAAATTCTAATATTTTGCAAATATTTTGGAAAAAGTATTTTAGATTGTTTTCAGTTGATTAGATTTCTGTTTTCATAAAAAGTTTGAAGCTTTTAGAAAAAATATGTTTTGCCCTTTGATTTTTTTAAACCAATTTTGAAGGGGGCGGGGGAGCGACAAAAACTTTGGATAAATATTTGCAACGGCCTAAAACTCGATGTGTTAAACATGAAGTTACAAATTGTGATGAAAAAGATATTGGATTCAAATGGATATTTAAGCTAAACATCCTATAATTTGTAGAATGACAACAAAACAATGATTTTTTGGAACTTCTTTCGATTCCCTAAGCAAAACTCAACATTTGTGTCTATTTTTAGTCAAATCATTTAAGGTTTAAGGGTTTTTAAGAGTTTTTTGAAAACAATTATGGCGAAGGCAAATTTAAGGGTTTTCAACCCAAGGATTTTCTGAAATTTGTAATTTTTCTTGTCGCCCTAATGATTATTGATTTTAAATTCATGAAAATGTTGCAAAGTTTTCCGTTATTCCGTTATATACTTATTTTCGAATTTGAGGTATCATTCTTCAAGAGTTCGCATTTTGAGAAGTTGTGGATTGGCTTAAATTATGTATGAGCTTTTGCAGTTTTAAGTTTAATCGATTACTGCCAAATTTGTGTGTTATTTATTTCATATTTTTGTCTATTCTACAGCCTGTAAACATCATCTTCGGTTATTAATTGCTTTTCAAATTTTTACAATATCTTTTTCCATGGTTGTATGCTTGCTTTTAAAATGTTTCATTACCGTTAAGTTGCACAAAAATGCGCTGAAACATAGTTTTGGCTGGAAAAAAGCAAGGGTCCTGATTTTCGGTTCAATGAACAGAAACCACTCACTCATCGCCTATCCATTCGTCGCCTATTCTAACCCGCTAGCATTCATGAGCGAATGATACTCGCAAGCAGCCAACGAGTGGCCCGAACTGTTCACTCAGCGAACAAATACATCGTGAATTTTTTTGCCTACTCCGTCGCTCGACGACACTCACACACTACCGTGCTCAGTGAAGAGCCATTCTCACAAAAAGCCAGCGCGGCAGTCTTTTTGTTTTCCCGCCCTCAGTTTGCCATCAATTTGATTTTTTCTTGGTGGATGTTTCTTTGAATGGTGGCTATAATGTTATGAAATCAAAATAAATGCACAATTTAATTGATAACATTGATTTTAGGCAACCCAAATCAATGAGTATAACGCAGCGCTTCAGAGAAAAAATGTTTTCAGTACAGAGTGATCGGCGACGCACTATGGGCCATCTCCATACAAACAGGCGGCCAAATTATTTTTTTGCTTTTTAAATGTTTTTTCATACAAATTTGGGTAATTGTATGGTATTGAAATGATATACGTCGATTTTTATGACTTTTTATGTTTTTCAATAGTTGATTGTTTATAATAAATAGTCTTTTCATACATTTGCAAGTGCAACAGAATTGCGTATATATTGTATTGCAAGTTTATATTATTAAATTATGGATAAGCTAATACATCCCCACTTTAAGGACACAACCCCTCCCTCCTCTTTCTTTCACCCCCCCCCCCTCTCCTCCTCCCCACCAACAAAATTTGGTTAAGCGTAATAAATTCATTTTAAGTCAAAAATTTATTATTTACTGCTGTGTGTTTCTTTTTGTGAGTCCATGCCATATAACTTGAGACCCCACCCCTCCACCCTTACGGACATAAATTGCGAAAATTTTAATTGTTAAATCAAATAACAGTAAAATTAATTTTATTCAAAATATTAATTATGAAGTAAAACGATAAAATACAAACCATATTCTTAAAATTCATTTGATAATAGAGTTTGTGACAGCTTCAGGATATGTTAAAGGTACTTTTTATGATGTTTTGTACTAACCAACATAGAACTTAAATGTGGATCAGTTTCATAGATTGATCGCAGAAATTCATCATGCAAAGTAAACTTTTTTCGGTATCAAACTGAGATTCTCCAGTTTCGCTTGAGAAACTTCGGTACGAATACCTTATTTTGACTAAGTTACTCAATTTTAAATGTAGGCAACAGAAATTCCAATAAAGTCATTTCGAACTTCTTGAAACCAGGTATTGATTTTTGAAGCGACGATGCCCACGAAGTAGGTAGCAAAGCAAGAGAAATAAACGGGCGCATATGTAGATTGCAGAAAAATTTGATAAAACGTAAATGTTCAAAATGGCATATCTCCGAAAACGCAAAAAATCGCAGGCTGGAAATTTCAGCAATGTTAGATTATAATTCAATCTTTCAAGTGATCTTAGTTTCATGTTTAGCATCGGTTAGCAAAAAAAGTACTCGATTAACAAACACAAAAAAATATGATTTGTCAAAAAAAATGCTCCAGTTATTCGTTGAAAACTTCAGTTTTTGGTTTGGAAACAACATTTTATCTATTAATAGTTTCAAAGCTTATCTCATTACCTTTCCAACGATGTAAAGTTGTCCTAATAAGACATTTAAAATTGCTGAGCTATGTTTAAATTAAACAATCAGCCTTTTTTACGAAAAACGCTAGTTTTTTACTCCATTTTTTGAGTTTCAGCTTGCGTATCTCCGTAATGAACAAACTTAGAGCTTTGAAAATTTGGATTTTTCTTAGTAAGAATGTTTACTTTCGAGAAAAAAATACAAAAAAATATTTGGAGAAGGTCACTTTTTTGAAACTTGGCCACCCAATGTACCATAGTGCGACGTTCGGCCTGCCTGAGCCGTTCGGAGACTGAGCCGATCAGAGAGAGAAGGAGAGTAGAAAAGAGAGTGTTCGGGAACGAATGGTTTCAAAGTGACAAACAGTAGGAATTCATCAGGGCAGTATCGCGTCGCCTGCTATTTGTGCTCGCGAATGGAGTTTTTGATTTTGAGCAATCAGGACCCTTGGAAAAAAGTCCTGCTCAATAGCCTATTGGAGGTAATGTCGACGAATTATTAGTGCTCACTTCTTAAATTATAGATTAGGACACTGATTCTCAATCATTGTCGTTCCATTCCTCCTTGTATAATGTTCTAGAGCTAGAGCCCCCCCCCCTCCTCCTACCTTACATTTTCCAGTCTGATGTCAATACATAAATATCATAATTTATTTAAAAAAAGTTAGATCAAACAAAAAAAATTAAATAGTGTACTTTAAAAGAATTCAATGTACAAATAAATTATTCATTTCGCTAAAAATCTATCTGTTCAACTGATATGGAATGCAATCCCTCACAAAACACAACTATTTTCAAAAGAGTTCTTAAACCCAAAGTTTTCTTTTAGAAATGAAAAAAAAAAAAATATTTTTTTATTTTGTTGACATAATATAGTGAATTCCGAAAAATATCAATGCTTAAAAAAACGGAGGCATCAAAAAACAAAAATAAAATGTCATCAAAATTATTTTTTTTAATTGAAAATAAATTTGTTATGATCAAACAAAATTCTAAAATTTGAAAAAATCTTATTAAGCAATTTTTGATAACTACTCATTTATAAAATCTATAAAAACCTGATTCAATTAAAATTCAAAAAAAGAAAATTTTCCTCGAATTTCAAGCGTAGTTATCAAGTAGATAGATTGTCTAGTCAGCGAAAATATATGTGAAATTTCAGTTATCTATTAGGTGAAAATTTTCTTCAAAGTTCAGAAGAAGTTATTTAGTACCGTCATCAGGGTTAACATTGGGTCTGGGGGTGAGATTGGGTCATACAAAATTGCTCAAAAATATTTCGAAGTTTTTAAGTCAGCAACAATGTTGATGAAAATTCAGTCAATTTATAAATTGTTTCTTTATTTTGTTATAAAATGAAAAAAAAAAACGGCAGAATTGTTTAGAGTTAAAAAATAGAGTATCAGTAAAAAATAAAGCCAAAGCTGAGTCCTGAAAAATTCAAAAAAAATGGCAAGGTAAATCATGATGCAAATAAATTTACAATTTTCGAAGCTTTTAAGAGATCTTCTTCGAAATGCTTTTGAGAACCAAAATTTGGCTTGAAAAAGTTTTTTTTCAATTCTTTCGGAAATTTAAAACATTAACTGTTTACTGTCTGATTTATTTCATTTAATTCCATTTTTACTAGGTTGCTTTAACAATTACATTGGTGCAGATGATATCCTGAGCTGAGAGTATGGACTAACAGCTGATTTGTTCAAAATAGGGAGAGAGTTCACTAGTACTACAAGTTGGACAGAGAAAGAAAAAAAAATGCAAAAAATATTCTTTGAAATAGCTCTGTCTGTTTTATAAGTCCTTAAAAAATAAAAAAATAAATCCTATTCATCAATATTAATGTTGATGCGAAAAAGTGTATTTCTTGATTCATCATTTGTAAGTTATTTATTAAATATTTCAGAAGCAAAATGTATGTATTTATAGTAAACCATTTCTGCCTTCAAATAAAAAATAATCCGACATTGATTTTTCGTCCAATTTTGTTTTTAAAAATGATTGGAATGAAGTAGGGGAACAGCATCTAATTCCAGCGTGCCTCCAATGTTGCCATATTAGCACATTGACATTTAAAAAAGCTTTTTCAACTGAAATCAAGTGATAAATAGCTCAATAAGAAGAAGCAAGCAAGTTTCTATCAAAAGTTTTGCAAAACTAGTTGTTTGAATAGTGAAAATGACCAAATTGGACGGAATTTGTGATTTAACTTTTTTCATGTAACCGCTCAATTTTGGAAAATGCAATAAACTCGTGGAAATCCTTCATAGTGGACGAATCTGTTCGCACTATTCCACAAAGTTTTTGTATGGATCACAAACAATAAACTCGTGAAAAATCCATAAATAGTGAAAAGACACCAAAATGGCCAACACCAAAAGCATCGATTTTACGGCTTAAATCCTATTTACATTAAAATCCGGAGGGTCAGGTCCTGGTGCGACCAACTAAGTTCATATTTGGAATTCAAGTTCAGTACCGTGAACTGGGGTCAATCGGGACACATGGGGCGAATTGGGACAGCAGTTTTAACCATGTTGGAGCACAATATTTTAATTTTTCTGGTTGGTTTCGGTTAGAACAGACTTAGACCAACAAAATGTGTACATCCATTTCCAAATTTAAAAGCTTTAAGTGCTCTAAAATGTGGTGTCCCTATTCAGACTGAAGTCCCGATTCGCCCCAGATTACGGTACATCGAAGGGATCATGCCCTGGAAAGCCCACAAGATTAAACTGTTTTGTTACATACCAATGCTTCACTCAATTTTTCTAATGCAACGCAAAACTGCTTTAACTGTAGTTTTTCGCCAAGACTTCCGAAAAATTACCGATGATTTAACAAAATTCCTAATTTTCGACAAAATTCAACCGAAAATCGTCAAAAAAAATCCTAGTAAGCACCCTTTGTTGGTTTTCTTAGTCACACCGTGTTGATTTATTCTAATCTGTGTTTTCTCCCATGCATACTTCTCCACCAAATTAGGTCTAAATTCACCTCGCCAACCGACGATGATTTACGATCGCTCGCAACGACCATCAGCTGTCGTCCACCGGCCAAAGTCACAACTCAACACGGCGCCCCCAAATGTATCCCTCCGAAAACAACAACAACAACAACCGCAACAACGGGCCTCTAATCAGGCCCGGGCGACGACGCCTAGTTACGCCTCGGAATAAATTAAGAAATTTGAATAATTTTTCACCACTCACTCGTCGTCGTCCCGGCTTCGGCTGATTTGGCTGATTTCCATACCTCTGGTCCAAAACCCGAAACCGCCCCCAACTCCTCCGTCCCAAGTCACGTTTGGCGGTCTTATCAAAAGTGAGCTGCTCTGTTTTTGTTGCTGGCTCGCCTACCTGCTTACACTTTTAATTGTTTCACGGCTAATTTACATGCTAATTTAATTAGTTCATATTTATAAGCTAAACTTTTGTTCCTCAGGGGCGAGCTGCGCGAGGAGTCGTTTACTCGCGATTCAGGCGTAACAATCGGTGTTGTTTTGCACAAACCTGCGTTCGGCATCGATTTGCCTAGGCTGTGCTTTTAATCGCGCGCACTTTAGTACACATATTAGCTGCACCGACGCGCGCTTGGTCCCGCAGGGTAGCAATTTCACGCGATAAACGGAATCACTTTTCGTTGCATTTTCTAGGTGGGCGTTACGCGAGCTTCGACGTTATCTGAGCTGTTCAATCGGAGCATGTTCTAGGAAAATGGAGGACTTACTCTTTCAACGATGCCAGTATCGATAAACAATTTGCGTTTCGCTAGATTTTGAAATAGCCGGGACCGGTGGTGTATTGGTGAGCGTGGTTGCCTTTCACCTCAGATGAATTGGGTTCGATCCCAGACGGTTCCGGGGCATTTTTCGAGACGAGATTTGTCTGATCACGCCTTCCATCGGTCGTCCAGGAACAGGTCATCTACCTGGGTCCTGTCTCGGTAGAGTTGCCGGTAGGCAGTTGGACTCACAATCCAAAGGTCGTCAGTTCGAATGCCGAGGTGGATGGAAGCTTAGGTGTAAAAAGAGGTTTGCAATTGCCTCTACAATCAAGCCTTCCAAAACCTAGTTTCGAGTTGGAATCTCGTAATTGAGAACGCCAAGGCAATGCTGTAGAGCAGGCCTGCCCAACGTCCGGCCCGCGACGGGTTTTTAAAATAGTTCACCCAGAACTGGGCATCGGCACACGAGAGGATAAAGACATTATATTTAAAATGCTTTCAGTTTTAACTGTGTTTTGTTCAAATAAAAGTTTTTTTTCTATTTTTGTAAATAAACTAATGTGGATAATTCTCCGCCAACTCACACAGCAGTTGCCCCGACCCCTCTTCGATTTGCGTGAAACTTTGTCTTAGGGGTAACTTTTGTCCCTGATCCCGAATCCGGGGTCCGTTTTTTGATATCTCGTGACGGAGGGGCGGTACGACCCCTTCCATTTCTGAACATGCGAATAAAGAGGTGTTTTTCAATAATTTGCAGCCCGAAACGGTGATGAGATAGAAATTTGGTGTCAATGGGACTTTTATGTAAAATTAGACGCCTGATTTGATAGCGTACTCAGAATTCCGAAAGAACGTATTTTTCATCGAAAAAAAAAACACTAAAAAAGTTTTAAAAATTCTCCCATTTTCCGTCACTTGACTGTAAAAATTTCGGAACATGTCATTTTATGGGAAATTTAATGTACTTTTCGAATTTACATTGACCCAGAAGGTTCATTTTTTCATTTAGAACAAAATTTTTCATTTTAAAATTTCTTGTTTTTTCTAACTTTGCAGAGTTATTTTTAAGAGTGTGTGTCCTACAAAGTTGTAGAGCAGACAATTACAAAAATTTGGATGTATAGACATAAGGGGTTTGCTTATAAACATCACGAGTTATCGCGATTTTACGAAAAAAAAGTTTTGAAAAAGTTGGTCGTCATCGATCATGGCCGTTCATGGTCTTCCGCGACAGACACGGACGACGAAACAAAGAGAAACGCAAAAAGTAACTTTTTCAAAACTTTTTTTTCGTAAAATCGCGATAACTCGTGATGTTTATAAGCAAACCCCTTATGTCTATGCATCAACATTTTTGTTATTGTCCGCTCTACAACTTTGTAGAACATTGTTACACTCTAAAAAATAAGCCTGCAAAGTTAGAAAAAACATGAAATTTTAAAATGAAAAATTTTGTTCTAAATGAAAAAATGACCCTTCTGGGTCAATGTAGTTTCGAAAAGTACAGTAAATTTCCCATAAAATGACATGTTCCGAAATTTTATACAGTCGAGTAACGGAAAATGGGAGAATTTTTAAAACTTTTTTAGTGTTTTTTCGATGAAAAATACGTTTTTTCGGAATTCTGAGTACACCATTCAAACGAGCGTCTAATTTTACATAAAAGTCCCTTTGACACCAAATTTCTATCTCATCACCGTTTCGGGCTGCAAATTATTGAAAAACACCTCTTTTTTCGCATGTTCAAAAATGGAAGGGGTCGTACCGCAAATCGAAGAGGGGTCGGGGCAACTTTTCCCGATTTCGTGTGAGTTGGTAAAGAATTACCCATGTATTTTTCAAGAAAACCTTTTCAGTGATAAAGTTTTTTTTTAAATAAAGCTAAAAATGGCAAATTATTCATATTAAGAATAGATCGCTGCAAATATTTCATAAAAATTTAAAAATGTCTCAATATGAGTCAAGAAATAAGCGAGCAGAATATATTTTCATAAACATTGAATTTTGAAGAATAACGAATTGAAAATGATTTAATATGTATATTATTTACACATTTTTAATTAAGTGTGTGTTTATAATCATTTAAAAATATTTTTTAATTTTTGAATAAAGGTGCACAACAACGCAATTTTTTTAAATTTATTTGTAAAGGATATTCGAATCCAAATTTCGTTTGAATAAATTTTATTATGTCTCATTGAATTTTTTATATCGTAGTAATGAGGAAAAAAATTTCAACGACCATTGAAATTTTATTGTATTTTTTTTTAATTTGCAATCGTCAAAATCAAAAACTATACAATTTTAAACAAACAAAAATTAAAATAAGTCAAATAAACACATTTTTTAATGTTATCTTTGTTATTCATTCTTAAAAACAAGATTTATGAATCTTATTTGCAATACTAGTTCTTTTATTTATTTACTTAAAAAGAACCCATCATAAAAAATGATAAAAATATGTTTACTGTTGAACTTTTATTTTATATTAGTTCCGGCCCGCCACTGCTTCCGAAAAATAAGATCTGGCCCGCAGGGCCAAAAGGTTGGGCACCCCTGCTGTAGAGAGAACAATTTAGCTTGGGAATACCCGTCGACGTGCCTTCCTAGCTACTATGCTTTGTAGTGAAACTGATTTATCTTAAAACTTTCTTTATTCAATGCGTCAAAATATAAATTTCTCTTAGGACAACCATCCGTTTGTGGTAAAACATTGAGGCTGAAGATAATTTCCTGTAATTCAATTCCTTTGTAATCATTGTTAAAAGCATAATTGGTACCAGCTAAATAGTTAACCTCATCGCTGTCATCTTCGATTCCGAACGAAGACTTCCCACTCTCCATAATTTTATGATAAATTGTATAATTATCTCAACAGTGTCGTTTTTCAACCACCGGGAGTCCCATTTCTGGGAGTCCATTTAAATCCATGTAACCCTGCTGCTATCAAAGGCTGTGAAAAAAGGGTTACACCGCCATATGGCGATAAATGCGGTCACTAACCGTCCTCTTAGGCCTTTTGTGTGCTGGCTGGAGTTTTCAATTAACTTCTTCCCAGGGCCAAACGAATAATCTTCCCGGCTGACGCTCTGCTAGTCTATCTAGAGGTGATTATAGCCCGCTCTGATCCGTAGCTCGTCATCGTAAGGAAACTGTCTTGAAAGACTCACGCGATCTTCCTCCACCAGCACACCCGGACAGCGGTCTGGAAGTGCTAACAAGTGTTTGTTTTCGGAAAGTGCTTGGATTTGGGTCAGCTGCACCAGCAAACTCTCACCGTATCACCCTAACCGAGACGGTATCAACGGTGTTTGCTAATACCTTCGGAACGCTGAAAGTCACATGATTAATGGCTGACCGGCGTAATGATTTGCGCGCGGTGGGTGACGGCTGCTACTGTGGCTAAAGTTGAAACGACTAAGGCGACGACGAGGGTGGGCTGCGCTACTGAAGTTGACGTGGTCAGCAATGGTAACGAATTAACTGTGTACAATGTCCAGTACTTGATATGAGATTTTAGGGGAGATTGGGGAAATGGTTGGACTTCGAATTGGGATCTCTGTGAAAAGATTCAAAGCATTTTGCAACATTCTAAGATTATTGTTTACAAGTTGGCTTGATTAATGTTGATCAATTACGGTCCAACCCCTGATGATCTCTACTTGAGTAGTCAATATCGCACCTTCCCGAGAGATTTTCATTTCATTTAGAAATGAAATAAAAACCCTGTTTTGTACAAGTTTCCCCTACCAAAGATCAACTCTGAGACTCAAGCGTGCCCCTGCTGTTCGTTTCGAATAACACTTTTGCGTTAAGTACTATGAAATACGTTTAAACTAGTTAGAGCTAGCTACTGAACATCGACTAGCCTAGAGGGCGTAAGCCACTCCTAGCTGAGCCCGATTCGGCTCGAATTGATTACCAACTTTTTTCTCCAACAACCCTTTTCCATTTGTTCCACTCTTTAAACATTTCAACATTTCGCGAAATCGATTGGCTGCCGTAAAGCAAACATCATAAACCTGGTCAACTGTTATACCTGGTGCATTTGTGTTTGTGTTTTCTGCTGTGTGTGTGTATATTTAATATAATTGCACCGCTTACGCCCTCTAATGGCGGTGATAATCTGTTTAAAATTAATTTATGCGTTTGGCACACAAACACTTCAACGCCGGCGTGTGTGAGACGGCGGAGACGTGGTGAAGCGTTATGTGCCACCCACCCGCACACAACACAAACACACACACACATTGACATTCACAAATTGAGAGACTGGGTGTCCTCGGGGTCCGTCCCCATGGGGGGCTGAATGGTGATGAAGAGGGACAAAGGCTCATCAGAATGGGTTTTTTTCGTCTCCTTCATGAAAAGAGGAGACTGTTGCTAGAAAAATGTAACACCCACGCTTTGGTCTGGCGAAGAGCTGGCCGAACGTAGTCAACACACAATTTATGACAGAAATGAGAATTTATGATTGGAAAGGATGAGACGCGACGGTTCTGTTGTAACGTCTTCGGTGAAACGTGAATCATCGTCGCACAGATGATTAAGTGATTCAAGCAGTAAAATAGGAATATTGAGTAACACATATTTTAACAACATTTTGTTACAAGATTAAATAAAAAAAACCTTCAAAATGCGTTATTTAAATAATATTTTTGCAATTCCGTCGTGAAACTACTTACTTTTCCTGTCATTCTTGAACGACGAAATAGCCTACTTTTCTGTACCAAAAATAACAGAATCGAATAGCAACACTTTTCAAAATAAATGCTGAAAAGTTCTACTTTTCAGCACTCAAATGGGTGCTGAAAAGTTGAACTTTTCAGCACTTGTTTCGAAAAGTAACACTTTTCAACATTTTTTTGATTTAAACGATTTATTGACAAAAT
The DNA here is from genome assembly GCF_016801865.2 of Culex pipiens pallens. Classification (NCBI taxonomy): domain Eukaryota; kingdom Metazoa; phylum Arthropoda; class Insecta; order Diptera; family Culicidae; genus Culex; species Culex pipiens. The sequence goes on from NC_068938.1 coordinate 42,217,269, forward strand.
ACATGAAAATTTGACTTAAAATTTCACTCAATGGGCGTTTTTCGGAATTGCAAAAAATGTTGTATGGAACTCGTTGCAAAACTTGATTTTTTCAGCACTCTTCGTATTTATCCAACTCGGTGAACCTCGTTGGATAAATGTACGACTCGTGCTGAAAAAATCCTCTTTTTGCAACTTGTTGCATAAAGTACTATTTTGCTATTCCGCTGTAAAACTATCAACTTTTCCTGTCCTTCTGGAGAAACGAATCGGCCTACTTTTCCCTACCAAAAATAACAGGAAGGAAAATAAATACCTTCCAATACCAGTGCTGAAAAGTAACGAGCAACGAGCAGAATTCGGAAAAAACATAAGACAATTATTGGAATCTTGACTAATAATTTATCGAAGCAAATGTAAAGCTACTGTCTTTCTAATTGAGCATGAGCATGAGCATGGTTGACTGCCAATGAGCTGCTACTCCGTTATTGACGGATCAGCTGAAGTTACACAATGAACCAACTAATCATCCTTACTGTATAACTCCTGAAGATCTCTGCTTTAAGTCAATACCGGCGCCCCCCCCAAGGAGATGCAGTTCAACAAAGGTAGGAATGTTAGTCCGATAGTTGAAGTTGCAGACTCATCAGACAAAGAGTTTGTCGCTCTATACCTGTTGACACCGCATGAGACCGTTGAATTCACAGCATCTCCTTCAAGCATCACGGGAAGTGGGGGAATTGTGTTAGTAGGGGAAGGAAAGGGAAGGTCAGGATTCATCTTGGTAGATGATATGACCAGAATGTGAACCACAATCGTTGCCTCCTGAGCTACGACGCTATGAGAAGGACTTATCATTCGCGTTTTTTTTAACTTCTTACCGACGGCGTGCCATCCGAGCAACGATGCTTTGAGATGGGCTTTCAATACGAAATGAAATTTGAATTAACGCATTATTCGGTAACGTACAATTTAGAATAGATCCGGATTCATTATTGGTAGATGATACGACCAGAAAGTGAAACATAATCGTTGCCTTCCGAGCTTCAACGCTATGAGAAGGACTTAATTATATACTCAATCCCGTAATTTTTACTTTTTACCGTCGTCGTGCCATCCGAGCCACGATGCTAAGGGAAGGACTTTCAAAACAAAATGAAATTTTTAGCAACGTATTATTCGTTATCATGTAAACCTCAAATAGTGCTGATACACCGAACTGTTTCAATCGATTTAATGAAATTCTTCGCGCATGACTTCTTTGCAACAAACTTAACCACGAATTTACCCAGTCCGGACCGCGAACAACCGGCTCAACAACAGAAAGACAATATATACACGACGACGCGAAGCCTTCTATCAATAAATTCAAGAAACTTCATTACTTTCTCGCGGATTCTCGCGCGTCGATTTTCCAACCGATCTCCCCCACGAACACCACACGACTCTAAAGCTACTGTCTTTCTAATTGAATATAATAATCCTAAATACTACACAGTATTCATGCTAATATTACATCCGGGAATTGTGACAGAACTTGTGTTCAAACATGTGAAACTTTACATTAAAAACAAATATAATTTTACCTCAGAATCTTGTTTTTTTTTATTTATCAGTTTCTATTAAATTTCACATTTTTACTTATTTTTTGGGAAAAAATAACTCAAGTAGAGGAAATATTAATTTTAAACATTCCAAAATTAAACTTGTTTTATGGTGTTCACAAAATTATCCATAAATCCATAAATCGCCTCTGTGCTCTCTTATGCTAACTAGATAGGTAAACTAGCAAGCTTAGTACAAGATGTATTAAAATACCAGTTTATTGCGTAAAAGTAGTGATCGTACTATCGAAAAAAGTTGAAAATCAACAAGCACTGAAGAAATATTGATGTAAAACTACACATTTTTCGGTGCAACCACTTCCATTTGTCTTGAAAAAAAAATGAAATAATAAAACAAAAGAAATTATTACAAATACAATTATGTCAATGAACAAAAAAAGGCTGATGCACAGATCATTATCTATTTTTTTATTTTTCATTTAAAGATATAAATGTACATGAGAGTTTCTGAAAACCCCAGTTTTATTTTTAACAAAAGTCATAATTTATGCCTTTTTCAATTTCGGCTAAATTTAACCCGATTTTCTAATTATTGAGAGTTTTCATTGAGATTGTTACCCAAAGCGTTATCAGTCTCATATGTCCCCTACAAGCTCCAGGTTGAGTTGTTTTCTGGATGGAACACTTTTTTATTTGAGATAAAAGGAAATGTCCTATTTTTCACATAAATGCCAATGACTTCCTTTAGATTTAACCAATTGAGATGCTTCATCCCGCATTTTATTACATTTTTTAAGCACTTTCAGATGGGTAATTCTCTACCAACTCACACGAAATCGGGAAAAGTTGCCCCGACCCCTCTTCGATTTGCGTGAAACTTTGTCCTAAGGGGTAACTTTTGTCCCTGATCACGAAACCGAGGTCCGTTTTTTGATATCTCGTGACGGAGGGGCGGTACGACCCCTTCCATTTTTGAACATGTGAAAAAAGAGGTGTTTTTCAACAATTTGCAGCCTGAAACGGTGATGAGATAGAAATTTGGTGTCAAAGGGACTTTTATGTAAAATTAGACGCCCGATTTGATGGCGTACTCAGAATTCCGAATAAACGTATTTTTCATCGAAAAAAACACTAAAAAAGTTTTAAAAATTCTCCCATTTTCCGTTACTTGACTGTAAAATTTTTTGGAACATGTCATTTTATGGGAAATTTAATGTTCTTTTAGAATCTACATTGTCCCAGAAGGGTCATTTTTTCATTTAAAACAAAATTTTTCATTTTAAAATTTCGTGTTTTTTCTAACTTTGCAGGGTTATTTTTTAGAGTGTAACAATGTTCTACAAAGTTGTAGAGCAGACAATTACAAAAATTTTGATATATAGACATAAGGGAATTGCTAATAAACATCACGAGTTATCGCGATTTTACGAAAAAAAGTTTTGAAAAAGTTACTTTTTGCGTTTCTCTTTGTTTCGTCGTCCGTGTCTGTCGCGGGTGACCATGAACGGCCATGATCGATGACGACCAACTTTTTCAAAACTTTTTTTTCGTAAAATCGCGATAACTCGTGATGTTTATAAGCAAACCCCTTATGTCTATATATCAAAATTTTTGTAATTGTCTGCTCTACAATTTTGTAGAACATTGTTACACTCTTAAAAATAACCCTGCAAAGTTAGAAAAAACATGAAATTTTAAAATGAAAAATTTTGTTCTAAATGAAAAAATGACCCTTCTGGGACAATGTAGATTCGAAAAGTACATTAAATTTCCCATAAAATGACATGTTCCAAAATTTTTTACAGTCGAGTAACGGAAAATGGGAGAATTTTTAAAACTTTTTTAGTGTTTTTTTCGATGAAAAATACGTTTATTCGGAATTCTGAGTACGCCATCTAATCGGGCGTCTAATTTCACATGTTCAAAAATGGAAGGGGTCGTACCGCCCCTCCGTCACGAGATATCAAAAAACGGACCTCGGATTCGTGATCAGGGACAAAAGTTACCCCTTAGGACAAAGTTTCACGCAAATCGAAGAGGGGTCGGGGCAACTGCTGTGTGAGTTGGCGGAGAATTACCCAGATAAATTTTGAATTTTTAATTTCAATTCAAGTTTGCTTAAGTAACAGCATTTTAAGGATTTTTGATGATTTTGAACCACAAAACTTTGCGTCCCTTTTTGACTCACTTCCCGTTGACCTAGAGTGCTCATATTGCTAGTTTTAACACTACAAACAATCCCACACAAAAAACATTTTTGCTGAAGAAATCATTTTATGTTAATCACATTTCATTTTCATTTCAAAAATAAACCAGGATTTCAAAAATATACCAGGAACCACGGGTTAGAAAAAACTTTTTTTCACATCTCCAAACCCATTAAAATTGAACACGATTTTTTTATTTTCAATTAATTTAATAATAATTTCATCATAAAGATATTTAATTGCGATTTCCAATTGTGTTGTTTCATTGAGAATGAAAATTTTTTGAAGAAAATTTTGAAAGTTATAAGAAGCTTTTCCAAATGAACTGTTAAATTGAACATCTCAAATAAAAAAATGGCTCTCTGCAACTTCGCAGAATATTCCTACACTCTTAAAAAATAACCCTGCAAAGTTATTAAAAATACCAAATTTCAAATGAAAATTATTGTTCTAAATGATCATTTTGCAGATTACTGCAGAGTCGACCCTTTGTTACGAAATATAAAAAAAAAAACAGATTTGTTATCAGGGACTAAAACTACCTCTTATGACAAAGTTTCACGCAAATCGAAGAGGGAAGAGGCAAGCGATGTATGAGTTGGCGGAAAATGCTTTTTAAGAAACAGATTTTTGACATTCCATGTTTGGAACAAAAAACTTCAGAGCATTTTCCACAAAATTCAGAAAATGATTCTGAGTTACCTCCCTGGTTCAGCACCAGAAAAACCTATGAATAACCCGAAGTCGGAGATCAACAGTGGATTCCCGAATAAAAAAAGGAGGCTTATAAAGTCCAAAAGCAAACTAGATCTCCATTCAAAATCAGAACAACTCAACTCAAAACGTCGAACAGTTCTCCCTTTACATTCCGGAAGCTTTTAAAAGCCCTTCAATCGCCCTACCAATTGCTCCACAAAGAACTTCAACAAACACCACACAATCTCTCCCCACCAGTTTCACCCACCCCCACAACCCCACCAAAAGGTATGCGAAAGAGAACTCGCGCTCGCGTTTCGTTGGCAAAGAAACACGCGATGATTTGATGATTTGTGTAGACTCACAGCTGCAGCCAGTTGGGTGGGGGTTTGCAATTGTGTGCAATTGCAATGAGAGAAAAAAAAAACCCCAGTGAAAAAATGCGAAACATATCGATTTGCAACTCACAGAGCATCCAACAAACAAACGGAATGATTTCTCCGCAATACGCACACAACACAACATTGGTTTTAATTAATGGGCTTGCGGGATCTGACGACGGAGAGCGATGCAATTTGGATGCAATTTCTCGAGAGTTTAATTCAATGAGCGTTAAAAATGTTTTCTCAGCCATTAAAGACAACATTCATGAGCTGCGAACATTTTCGCCGCTGTCCGGTTTAGGGTGACGATTTGCATAATAATGAGCCAGATGAGAGCTCTCAGACTTTAGTATGTTGATTTAGATCCCGGCGATACACGCCCGACAACTGAGATTAGCACGTCATTGAGGCCCGGACTAGTTCGATTAATCTGGCTCTAATTTCCGTTGCTCGTTTTTAATTCCCACACGTGCTAAACTTTTAATTCAAGCAGCTAAATTGCTTCCAAGAAGAAAACAGCCAAGCTTATCGAAAAATGTATTCTCATCACACCGAGCAATCGCTTATTAGAGAAAACACCCACCCCCTGGAAAAAAGCAAATAAACCAATTTTCCCAGCGGAAACATCTCAGAAGAAAACTAGCGAAAAGTATCGATACACAAACTCGAAATATAACAACTCCCCCCCGGGAGGGACGGGGAAGAAAAAGTTAGGGGGGGTGGCAAACACATACCATCAGCAGCAGCAGCCCAAAACATAGAAAAATTGTTCCACTTTTGCAGCTTATTTTTTCCTCCCACCCTCGGGAGATGGAGAGCCAACCCAACGACGCTGTCTTCGAGACGATAAAAGACAAAGAAAAACGACTTGCAAAGTTTATGCTGCTGCTCCGCCGGGATGACCAGGTCGGGAACGGGGTGAGGCAGGAAGTGGGGGTGTAGAAAATCGATATTCTGTGAACATCTTCCCACTTCGGGGTTCTGGGGTTTAGTAAAAGTTTTCCTGCTTTTTTATATGTACATATTTTTTGTGTATATTGGTTCGATTGAGAGGGCATTCTCTTTGCACGGGACAGTCTCCAAGGGGGGTGTTTTTTTATTTTCCAACGAGGGAGCTTTTCTTTTCGAATCTTGAGAAATGGATAAAAGGCAAAGACACGGTACAAGTGTTGTGAAAACAGTTTTTTTTAACTGTTTTGGATTAAATTGCGACAGCAAAAACATATTAGTTTTTGTTTCTTTATAAAAATCCAAACTCTGCAATGAATTTAAAAAAAAGTAAAATAATGTAATATTCTGGGTCAGACTTGTAAAGAAAATTGTGTGTGCAGGCAAAGAAATGCAAGAATTCTTTAAATGTACTTCTAGGTCGGAACAAAATAAGAATCAAAAGAAAATGGTTTTTTTTTTAAACAGAGATCGCAAACCATTAAAAAAATATAGAAATTAATTCGTACCATAAACTGGGGTAACATTGAAAAGACTTTATTAAATTTCAAACAAAATTTAGCCAGAAAGATTAGTTTTAAAATTTTCATTAATTTACTACACTGTAATAAAAAAAAGTACAAGATTCTCAAATTCTAGGAATTTTGCCTCCTTTTCTTATTAAGTAATCCAAAAAAACCCAATTACTATAAATAAGGAAAGGAGCCAAAATTCCTTAAACTTAGGAATTTAGTATTTTTTTTTATTTCAGTTTAGGGTAGGCTACACAATGTCCATGTACGCTTGTATTGAAAATATTATATTTACGTTTGACGTTTATTTTGAAAAAAATATTTGATGTTTGTTGGACTAAAATATTAGACATTTAATAAAATATATGCTAAAACTTTAACATGCTCAAAAGTAATTCAAAATCAACTTATTTCATAAAAACAAATTTATATAGTTAAAAAACTCTAAAAAAAACATTTTTTTTTCGATATCTACTTTTTGAGATACTCTAAACACTTCTCTACCAAGCTCAGTTTGATTCAATATTGTTTAAAATTTGGGAACAGAGGATTGAGAAACAACTTTTGATTTGCTACAGGACGAAAAATAAGTAAATGATTTTTGGTATGAATTTATTTATGATTCGATACGTTTTCAATTTAATATTTTTAAATGTTTCATAAGTGTAAAAAATCTCATAAATTCATATTTCCGATTATTTATTAGATCATTTCAAAAGATGATTTCCAATCACTCCTGTGAGTTTCATAAAGATATTTCATGATTTAAGTGAGTCGAAGACGATTTAAGTTTAAAGTTTTGCCATGCGCAAAGCGAACCGTCAAACTTTGTGAGCGTTTTTTCTCAAAACACCGAGTTGATTTGCGGGTGCCACGATATCTCGAGATGGGATGGACCAAATTGGCTGAAATTTGAAGTGAGGACTCTCATGACATATCCCGTGTGCAAAACGAAGCCCAAATTCGAAATTTCGGTTTTTAAAAAATTACAAAAATCCAAAACTGTTGATTTTTATATGATGAAACAAAAAATAGTTTCATCTCTTTTTTAAATTGTCTTTTTGATAATCGGCCTTCGTCATGCAAACGGGACCCGTTTAATGAGTCTTCACTAAAATTTTGAGCCGATTTGGTCAACGCAGTGTTGAGATATCGTGGCACCCGTGTTTTGAAACTTAAAATAGTTATATTTTGGCAATGGTACATCCAAATATTTATTTTGTCAATGGATGAAAATGTATTTTTTATTGTCCTGAAAACTGAAATTAAAAAAAAAAAAATATTTAGTGTGTGCTCATACCTACCCTGGGCTTTTTTTTGCCAATTTACATGTATTTAACCCTTAAAGGAAAAAAAAACTCATTGTAACAGAATTTTTCTTCTATTTAAAAAGCATAGTTTGTGAGCAAAAGTTAAAATAAATTCTAAAAATAGTTTTTAAATTCTTCAAATGTGGTAAAAAAATGTTAAGATGTAATTAAACAGTTAACAATCAATTTATTTTTAACAACTATATGAAAACTATAACCAAATATGTCATACTGATGAAAAACAAATTTTAAATGGTTGATTGTTACTATTTTTTCATTAAAACTTATAGAACAGACTATTACAAAGTTATTTTGAAATACATTGGGTATTTTTTGTGAGTAGGTAATTACTAATAATATCTAATGAAGTTTTTTTCGTTTCTTATTGGAGTTAAATCAATAATCATAATTTGTAAAATAGGATTTGCTCCAAAATATTTAACCCCGTTTTTATTCTTAAAAATCTTATAAATTTTGATAGAATTGACCAAATTGGTTGCTTGCAGTTGTACAAGATCCATATTTGTCTTTTTTTTTAACTGAGATGCTTCAGAGTTCGTTTACATTATGAATCTAATGATACTTATCTAATTATGCAAACCGTCTAACAAGAAGCAACTTGAAGTTGAAACAAATATGTTTTTTATGCAGTCTAAACTATATTATCCAAAATTTGAATTAAAATACTTATAAAAACAATATTATTGTTCTTTCTTTAAATTATGCTTAAATTTGACTTCAAAATCGAGTCCAACTGGTTTATTTAATTTCCCAATTGTAACCAAATTTATAAGTCAACCACATTTTTTTTTTGCGTATCGATTAATTTAATTTTTCGAGGACTTCGGAATATCAGTACTGGACTGTACCCAAAAAAAGACTTTTATTTTCTAATTTAAATTATTTCAATTCTTGCATCCCTCAGTTCAACCAACCCTCCCGTCCAAACTCCACTTACTTATACTCCTCTCCGATGGCTCCCTGCTGGAACTCCCTCCCGCGCCGGAACCACCTCCACTACTTCCGTTCACTCTGTGCCCACCATGGGACGATACGGCAGCCGCGGCGGAAGCGGCCGCCGCCGCTGCTCCCCGCGCCATAATGGCCGCTATCGAGAAATCCGTTGCACCTCCCGAACCACCACTTCCCGTCCCACCCGAACCACTACCGTTCGAACCGGACTTGGCGAGCGCTGCAGCCGCTGCGGCAGCGGCCGCCGCCATTGCCGACGGGTTTTGCGTTCCGAGCAGCATCGCCGTGGCCGCCAACCGTCGACGGAACAGTTCCGACGAGCCGACACTTCCACTGACACTAGTGCTCCCACCACCACCACCACTGCTGACGACCACCCGGAAGGGCGAGTTTGAGGTATCAATTTTGGGACTGTTTTAGGGGGCGCCGAACTTGACACTCGGTTAGGTCATAACCTAAAAATGGTTGATTCTGGTAGTTGAAGGCAGAACACAAAACTATCGCGCGCGCGAGAACGAAATCAATTTAGACCGCGATAGCAAAACTCCGGGAAGAGTGCGTCGTCGTCCCAGTAGTCCGCGGAAACGTCAGTAGCACCGAACGACTGCACCGGAATGCATATGGCCGCCGACGCGCGCGCTCGACCGCTTGCTACAAAAAACATCAACAGACAACTACCGATGCGGTCAAACCCTAGCAGGCCATGCCGTAGACACTGGAGATTCGGAGTGTCAGAGCGGGAGCGCGGAAGCTGCGAAGACGCGGCACACACCACACACAGTAGGCCCCGTGAAATCCACTGCTTCGCCTACTCCGTTTCGTTTTCTTGGCGGCGAGGTTATGTTTCGCGAAACTCACGGGCGCGCGCCAATTTCTCCCCACGTGTACACGTCCCCGGCCGTCAACGTGTGTGCGAGCCTTAAGGCGAACCAGTGCAAACTAAAGCTCCGGTCCTGTGCGGCCAGAACCAGTCTTTCCGGCCACCGCCACCTCCACCTCCGCCAACCCTGCAACGACCATGGAGACCATAAGACGGGACAGCGCTTTGTCGGCGGCCACTTGAAGCATGCTACCGAACCGCTGCCCGTCGCAACGCATTCTGCAGACACCTTAGCGCCTGCCACTGCACAAACGCCCTCCTCGGGTGTGTGCGTGCGAGCGAGCGAGAGGACGGCAAACGGCTAGGGCTACGCCCCTTCGCACCACTACAAGCGCGCACGCTTCAAACGCTCTCCCACGAACAGTGTGCCATGAGAGAATAAGCGTGAAAGGTCCACGCTCTCATCCGCTTTGTTTCGAGTCGCTCACGAAGGGGCGTTCGCTCAGCGGAACTCACCTTCCAGGCTGGGTCACTCACTCGCTTCCATCGTCACATAATCAAGGGCGCGCTCGCCACTGCTAATCCCACTTTTATGTGTTTTGCTCCTCATTTTGATGCTTTCATCGAGTTACCACCCCCCTTCGACCCTCACACATCCACAAACCAACATAAATCAGTAATGATTTGGTGAGAACCGTGAGTTGATCACTCATAGACGAGTGAGGCAATGACGGTGGTGATGACGATAATGATGATGGTGTTGTGGTTGTGGTTTGCTCATTTGCACCGCACCGTTGAAATGTTGAGACTGCTCTGATTATGGCGCTGTCTCGCTCTTTGGTCATCGGGATTTGAGGGCGAGTGAGTGAGAGAGGATGGCTTCTTGTGATTTTTTCTTCGGTGATCAATTTAGCATAAAGTGAGCGGCAGTCAAGTTTGAGTGGGGTGGGAAGTGGCATCGAATGGGATTCTAATTTGATGGAAAATTATGGATTTTCAGGGTGTTTTTTTTTTCTTTGTTCACTTGAAAAGCGACCGTAATTAAAAGAAAAGCAATTTGAAAAAAAAATCAGCAAAAATTTTAAAAGAGATTAAATACATTTAAAAAAATAAAACTTTTGCAATGTTTTTGTTTTTTGGGTTTTGCGGTACGGCAGAGGATTTTATGCTCTTTAAAGATTTTTTTTTCAAAAAAAAAACTATAAAATACTGTATCTGCTATAAATTAAAAAAAAAAATAAACTACAATTTAATTGTTGAAAAAAAAATGATGTTAAGTTTATTTTAGGCCGTTGCAAATATTTTTCAAAGTTTATGTCGAAATATTTGCAACGGCCTTATTCCATTGAAAAAAAATAATTAAAAGTAAATATGTCTATGTCATCCCTCGCTTCAAAATTAGCCCGAAAATCAAGAAGCAAAACAAATTCAAAAAGCATCAAATTTTAAATGCAAATAGGACATGCAATTGTCTTAGAACTATTTCGATTTGCGTTTTTCCGTTGATAATCGTTTTTAGGCAAACCACCTTAAGGCTCTGAAATCGTGATTGATTTTCCATTTCAATTTACTATTTCTGGACCCTGAATCAAGATCCATCATTGACAATTATTGCCCCAAGAGCGATTGACACCATCTACGACCTTAAAAATATGTTTAACTTTTGTAAAAGTTTAAAAACTAATAAAAATTGCGAAACGCAACTTTACTGGTGTGAATTGCATTTTAAAAAAGTTTTTCATCAAAATGTTGATTCCAAGACTTGCAATTTCATTGTTTTGTTTCCCCGGCTTAGAGAAATGCATTTTACATTAATTTGAGCTAATTGTTTTCAAATTTCCATAAACATTTTCTAGTTTTTTAAATGATATTTTTCCTTTCTGATTTTTCGTGACAATTGTGAAGGAGGGTAAAAAAACTTTGAAAAATATGTGCAACAGCCTTTTTTGATTATGTTAAGTTTATTTCATGTAAAATGTTATTTTTAATAAATTTGGAAGAAATAAAAAAAGATTTAAAAATTAAAAAAGAACGAATAATTTTCAGGAAAAAAAAACTATGAAAATCATTGGACTCATCGTTCCTTTTAGAAGACTTGAAGGTTTTCAACAGAATAGTTTTTTTTTAACAATTCTTTTAGGCCGATGCAAATATTAAAAAAAGTTTTTGTCCCTCGGCCCTGGCCGAGGTCAAGGGGGGGGACAAAAAAATAAAAAAAATATAAAAGTTTAAATAACAAGCCATAGTCTTCACATTTAAATGAAAAAAAGTGTTTTAAAATGCATTTTGCACTAGTTCAGTTGTTTTGCAATCATTAGTTTTCAAAAAATCTAAGATCAGACAAAAACAAAAATTGTATCGAAAAAAAAAGGTTTTGCATCGAAAATTTTAAAAAATCTTAAGATTTTTTAATAAACCCAAACATGCTAAAAATGATTTTAAACGCAGAAGAATGTATTTTAATTTGATTTCAGCTGGTTGCACTTGAATTTTCATTGAAATTTTGAAGTTTATTGTAAAAATATTTTTTTTGCCCCCTGATTTTTCGGGCCAATTTTGAAGAGGGGGGGGGGGGGGGGGGGTGACAAAAAATTTTAAAAATATTTGTACAAGCCTTATTTTATAAAAAATGGAAGAAAAGTTAGAAAAAGGGTACTTTTTCACGTGAACTATAAACTTCATATTTCATGAAGATTGAAAAAAAAAAACATTCATAAGTTTCATTATTTACTCATAAAAAAATTGTGCTTCTTTAATTACTTCATTAGGAAAAACATCAACACCAAACATTTCTGGGGAATCTTTCATTCTGAATAGGGCTCATGTAGGGCTTTTGATTTTTCGTGATTTCGCAGAAACTGCGTAATCCGTGAAATTTGGTCAATATCGTGAAGGCCGTGAAATTTGAAATATTCATTAATAAATTGCTCCTCAGTGCAATTAAACATATTTTTTTATTCAAACACGTATCAAAATTTTGAGCATTTTTTTTGGATGCAGTTTCCCAATTAAAAAATGCATGTCGGATTTACAGCTTTTTTGAGAATACTGTTTAAAATAATGTTGTACGAAATGCACAAAATTGATTAGAATGTTGCCAAAACTTAATTGAAATACCAAAAAATACCTGCTGCTTAAGTTTAGGAAAACAAACAAAATATTACTAAACTTATTTTACTAATTCTAACTGGCGTTTAGGATTGTGCTGCTTTTTAGAGATATTTAAGCAAATTTAATTTTTAAAATCTAAATAAAATCAAAATAGCTCATTTATTCAACTGCTTTCCGTCAGTTGAAAAAATTTCCTAAAATTATTCCAATTTTTTTTCAAATAAATAATGTATGTCAGGGGTATTAATTTTGCATTATGAACTACTGCTAACTTAAAAGATACTTTTCTGTTCATAGTTTTGCAAAAGAACACATTTTATTCCATATTTTGAGCAATTTTTAGAGTACCGTGAAATTTCAATGTTTTGTAAATGGCATGCCGCGAAATTTCGATTTTTTTTTGTCGTAAAAAATCACAAGCCCTAATTTTGAGATATGCGCTTTCTTGACGAATCTGAGCAATGGCATTCCGTGAAATTTGTACTCTAGAAAAAAAAAACTAGTAATGAAATGATCATTAATTGCTAAAGAAGACTGAAAGTACCGTCAACTGGGGCGACTCGGGACACATGGTACGAATTGGAACAGAAGTTTAAAACATGTAGGAGAACAATATTTTGATTTTTCTGGTTGGTTTCAGTGTGTACATCCATTTCCAAATTTAAAATCATTAAATGCTCTAAACACTGTTGTCCCTATTCAGACTGAAGTCTCGAGATGATAGTACTAAAGAATATATACAGTACATAAAAAAATCTCCAATATGTTTGACTTGTTTATTAACGCAGGATGCAATGATTGTAGAATGTGTTCAGATGAAATTTTGAATTTTTTTGAAAAAATATTTTTTGCCCCTTCATTTTTTGGGCTGATTTTGAAGGGGAGTGGAGTATTAAGTTTGACAAATATTTGCAACAGCCTTAAGGATTTTTGAAAAGACAATTTTTACACATGATTTTAGAAATAGAACAATCCTCCACTTACTCAAAACCGTTTCCAAACAGTTCAACCCCTTGCAGGAAACGGCTGAGCCATCAATAATTTACCACCATTTCGCTGTTTGCTGTCATTTCATAATTTATTGGGAAGCGTTAAGGCAAGGAACCTCGGCAGACGGTAACTGTCCTGAGAAGACTGCACTTTTTTTCGGTCTCGAAGGCCGACGACGGTCGGTTGGACAACTCTATACACCAATAGGGTACGCCGATTCCCTGCGTGATTTAGACCTTAAAGTTTTGTTTTCTGTGGGGTAAGAAATAAGTGCAGCCAATTGGTAAAATGTACACAGTTTTATTTTGTGTGCTTCGTTTTAAATTATGTTTGTTCGATTTGCGGTTCTTGAGTTGAGGGAAAATTTCGTGGAAACGGCTGATTGAGAAATAAATATTAGTTTAGCTGGTTTTTTGCTGACTTGGGTGAGCTGAAGTAATCTTGTGCCAATAGTTCAGCTTAAAACGATTATAATTTGCATTTTTCAGTAGTTTGCTACCGATATTAGTAAAAAAATCGAATGGAATGTTTGACAGTTTGAAAAATTTGTTTGTAATAGCTTTGACAGAAGTTTAACTGTTTACGTAACTTTATTTACACACAATAAATCGACGCGCGTAAACTTTATGCAAATGAGCTTCCTGCTGCAGATAATGATATGCACCGTTTGATTCATAATTTTATAAACAGTAAATTGCGCCGGCTAACCCCCTCGTAGATAGCAGCACTAGGGTGGTCCATAATGATCTGAAATCTATATCATCTCAACATTCAACCCTAAAATGGTGAACAAATTTAAGAAGAAACTAGTTTTGACATTATTGCTAACTAAATTTTTGATGAATCTAAAAAATACATAGTTTCGAACCACCCTAATCCACACCTTTCAAACCGGGTGTCGACTTGTGACTGTCCACTCTTCGTCGGGTGACTGACTGTTGACTCCTGACTGCCACAACCAAAGTGCGTATATTTGCGAAACGATGGGCTAATTTGCATTAAATTTGAATAAATTCACGCTCCGCGTCCCGCGTGGTGTCAGAGATGAAATATTTGCCATCCGCGAAATATGATCCTCTGGAAGATGCACTTTTTGGCTGCCGTTGCAGATTTCTGATTGATTAAAAGCTGAGGCTCCTACCCCTTTTGGCAGCCTAACGAGATTAGGTGGGATTTTTCGTGGTCAAACAATCAACGGATTTTTGCCACCGTGTCAACTCCGGGGTCCAGACAAAACAAAACCACAACACGAAATTTGAAGTTCGGAAAAAAATCTCCATGTGAATAACCAAACACCACGTATGTAAATGAGGATCATTAATCAACGATACCGGAGGGGGGGGGACCCCTCTACAGACTCGACACTCTGGCTGCTGGTTGGTGGTCAGCGGCGTGGCCAAATATGGCGAAACCGGGTCTGGACCCCGGTCGGTGGCATTCTCCCGGGCGCCCACCCATTAAGACATTAATCTTACGATTGATTTCTACACGCGGACCCCGGGCCAACCTCCGTCGATGACTTCTCGTTACCTGGAAAATAGACAAATTTATTAAACAATAAACCTTTATCACCGTGGAGTCTGTGAACAGCTCTGAAACTGAAAATATTCGAGACTTTTTAAAGATTTTGAGCAAGGACACCAACCAACCAATCTAAGGAGCGGCCGTGGCTGACTGGTCACGGTGTTCGCTTTGTAAGCGAATGGTCCTGGGTTCGATTCCCATCTGCTCCCAACGAGAAAGTACAGGGAATATAAATCTTGAAACTCTGAACATGAACGAAAAATCAAAGTCGCTCGAGTCGGGGTTCGATCCCCCGTCCTTTGGATTGGTAAGCAAAAATGCTAACCACTAGGCCATCGCGACTTGGTGAGCTATGACTGGAATTAGGAATACTGTTACCACCATCAACTATATACGCGCTGGGTCCTTGTCCATTTGACAAGGGTTCGGAAGTTCTAAATAACGTTTGAATCCGATTGGTCCAAACGTTCTTCAGGGCGGGGCTTGTCGACAAAGCTGAAGTACCTCGCGCTCGGCTAGCCAGCGTAGAAATGGGTCACCGAAGCTCGGCAGAGCTAACACCTTCCAAATGCCTATGCGAGTTATTTGCATGTATAGAATGAGAGCTAAAAATACATGGAAACAACTCAATTTGTAAGAAGCGACCGCGTGGTCCCGTTTGGTTGGTTGCACACACACACACACAGGACACCAACCAACCAATCTAGAATTCGTCAAATTTTGACAACTTCAAACACCCTCGTCAATTTCCAGCCCAAAAAAAAATCTTCATCGCTGCGGGTCTTCGCACAGGTCTCTCCTGAACTACGCGCGCTGGTGTTCAATCACTGTTCGAAAACCAAGGTGGCAAAAGAACTTTGGGTATCACCAGGGGTGTGCTTATGGGTAGATTTGAGTAGATGACATCTACTTAGCTGTTTGCTTAAATTTATTTATTTTTTAATTGCACCAAGTTTCACCAATTTCTTGGCTCAATTTTGAAGCGCCCTTTTCTTTTTTTCAAGTCATATGCACTCTTTCTGGAAAGTCAACCAAACATTTCAGTGTTCCAAGGTAGTGCTGTCGCAGTCAGTCGCAAAGTCGCCAAGTCGAGGAGCGATATTTTTAAATTAAGTTTGTCTGAAGGCGCCCCTAGGATTTAAAAAATTGTATTAAAATTCTCAATATGAAAATTTGACTGGAGGCGCCCCCACGACTTAAAAAAATGTATAGAAATTCTCAATATGAAAATTTTACTGGAGGCGCCCCCACGACTTAAAAAAATGTATAGAAATTCCCAATATGAAAATTTGACTGGAGGCGCCCCCACGACTTAAAAAAATGTATTGAAATTCTCAATATGAAAATTTGACTGGAGGCGCCCTTATGGCTGAAAAAAAATTGAACAGGGGTGTGCTTATGGGTAGATTTGAGTAGATGACATCTACTTAGCTGTTTGCTTAAATTTATTTATTTTTTAATTGCACCAAGTTTCACCAATTCCTTGGCTCAATTTTGAAGCGCCCTTTTCTTTTTTTCAAGTCATATGCACTCTTTCTGGAAAGTCAACCAAACATTTCAGTGTTCCAAGGTAGTGCTGTCGCAGTCAGTCGCAAAGTCGCCAAGTCGAGGAGCGATATTTTTAAATTAAGTTTGTCTGAAGGCGCCCCTAGGATTTAAAAAATTGTATTAAAATTCTCAATATGAAAATTTGACTGGAGGCGCCCCCACGACTTAAAAAAATGTATAGAAATTCTCAATATGAAAATTTTACTGGAGGCGCCCCCACGACTTAAAAAAATGTATAGAAATTCCCAATATGAAAATTTGACTGGAGGCGCCCCCACGACTTAAAAAAATGTATTGAAATTCTCAATATGAAAATTTGACTGGAGGCGCCCTTATGGCTGAAAAAAAATTGAACAGGGGTGTGCTTATGGGTAGATTTGAGTAGATGACATCTACTTAGCTGTTTGCTTAAATTTATTTATTTTTTAATTGCACCAAGTTTCACCAATTTCTTGGCTCAATTTTGAAGCGCCCTTTTCTTTTTTTCAAGTCATATGCACTCTTTCTGGAAAGTCAACCAAACATTTCAGTGTTCCAAGGTAGTGCTGTCGCAGTCAGTCGCAAAGTCGCCAAGTCGAGGAGCGATATTTTTAAATTAAGTTTGTCTGAAGGCGCCCCTAGGATTTAAAAAATTGTATTAAAATTCTCAATTTGAAAATTTGACTGGAGGCGCCCCCACGACTTAAAAAAATGTATAGAAATTCTCAATATGAAAATTTTACTGGAGGCGCCCCCACGACTTAAAAAAATGTATAGAAATTCCCAATATGAAAATTTTACTGGAGGCGCCCCCACGACTTAAAAAAATGTATTGAAATTCTCAATATGAAAATTTGACTGGAGGCGCCCTTATGGCTGAAAAAAAATTGAACAGGGGTGTGCTTATGGGTAGATTTGAGTAGATGACATCTACTTAGCTGTTTGCTTAAATTTATTTATTTTTTAATTGCACCAAGTTTCACCAATTTCTTGGCTCAATTTTGAAGCGCCCTTTTCTTTTTTTCAAGTCATATGCACTCTTTCTGGAAAGTCAACCAAACATTTCAGTGTTCCAAGGTAGTGCTGTCGCAGTCAGTCGCAAAGTCGCCAAGTCGAGGAGCGATATTTTTAAATTAAGTTTGTCTGAAGGCGCCCCTAGGATTTAAAAAATTGTATTAAAATTCTCAATTTGAAAATTTGACTGGAGGCGCCCCCACGACTTAAAAAAATGTATAGAAATTCTCAATATGAAAATTTTACTGGAGGCGCCCCCACGACTTAAAAAAATGTATAGAAATTCCCAATATGAAAATTTGACTGGAGGCGCCCCCACGACTTAAAAAAATGTATTGAAATTCTCAATATGAAAATTTGACTGGAGGCGCCCTTATGGCTGAAAAAAAATTGAACAGGGGTGTGCTTATGGGTAGATTTGAGTAGATGACATCTACTTAGCTGTTTGCTTAAATTTATTTATTTTTTAATTGCACCAAGTTTCACCAATTTCTTGGCTCAATTTTGAAGCGCCCTTTTCTTTTTTTCAAGTCATATGCACTCTTTCTGGAAAGTCAACCAAACATTTCAGTGTTCCAAGGTAGTGCTGTCGCAGTCAGTCGCAAAGTCGCCAAGTCGAGGAGCGATATTTTTAAATTAAGTTTGTCTGAAGGCGCCCCTAGGATTTAAAAAATTGTATTAAAATTCTCAATATGAAAATTTGACTGGAGGCGCCCCCACGACTTAAAAAAATGTATAGAAATTCTCAATATGAAAATTTTACTGGAGGCGCCCCCACGACTTAAAAAAATGTATAGAAATTCCCAATATGAAAATTTGACTGGAGGCGCCCCCACGACTTAAAAAAATGTATTGAAATTCTCAATATGAAAATTTGACTGGAGGCGCCCTTATGGCTGAAAAAAAATTGAACAGGGGTGTGCTTATGGGTAGATTTGAGTAGATGACATCTACTTAGCTGTTTGCTTAAATTTATTTATTTTTTAATTGCACCAAGTTTCACCAATTCCTTGGCTCAATTTTGAAGCGCCCTTTTCTTTTTTTCAAGTCATATGCACTCTTTCTGGAAAGTCAACCAAACATTTCAGTGTTCCAAGGTAGTGCTGTCGCAGTCAGTCGCAAAGTCGCCAAGTCGAGGAGCGATATTTTTAAATTAAGTTTGTCTGAAGGCGCCCCTAGGATTTAAAAAATTGTATTAAAATTCTCAATATGAAAATTTGACTGGAGGCGCCCCCACGACTTAAAAAAATGTATAGAAATTCTCAATATGAAAATTTTACTGGAGGCGCCCCCACGACTTAAAAAAATGTATAGAAATTCCCAATATGAAAATTTGACTGGAGGCGCCCCCACGACTTAAAAAAATGTATTGAAATTCTCAATATGAAAATTTGACTGGAGGCGCCCTTATGGCTGAAAAAAAATTGAACAGGGGTGTGCTTATGGGTAGATTTGAGTAGATGACATCTACTTAGCTGTTTGCTTAAATTTATTTATTTTTTAATTGCACCAAGTTTCACCAATTTCTTGGCTCAATTTTGAAGCGCCCTTTTCTTTTTTTCAAGTCATATGCACTCTTTCTGGAAAGTCAACCAAACATTTCAGTGTTCCAAGGTAGTGCTGTCGCAGTCAGTCGCAAAGTCGCCAAGTCGAGGAGCGATATTTTTAAATTAAGTTTGTCTGAAGGCGCCCCTAGGATTTAAAAAATTGTATTAAAATTCTCAATTTGAAAATTTGACTGGAGGCGCCCCCACGACTTAAAAAAATGTATAGAAATTCTCAATATGAAAATTTTACTGGAGGCGCCCCCACGACTTAAAAAAATGTATAGAAATTCCCAATATGAAAATTTTACTGGAGGCGCCCCCACGACTTAAAAAAATGTATTGAAATTCTCAATATGAAAATTTGACTGGAGGCGCCCTTATGGCTGAAAAAAAATTGAACAGGGGTGTGCTTATGGGTAGATTTGAGTAGATGACATCTACTTAGCTGTTTGCTTAAATTTATTTATTTTTTAATTGCACCAAGTTTCACCAATTTCTTGGCTCAATTTTGAAGCGCCCTTTTCTTTTTTTCAAGTCATATGCACTCTTTCTGGAAAGTCAACCAAACATTTCAGTGTTCCAAGGTAGTGCTGTCGCAGTCAGTCGCAAAGTCGCCAAGTCGAGGAGCGATATTTTTAAATTAAGTTTGTCTGAAGGCGCCCCTAGGATTTAAAAAATTGTATTAAAATTCTCAATATGAAAATTTGACTGGAGGCGCCCCCACGACTTAAAAAAATGTATAGAAATTCTCAATATGAAAATTTTACTGGAGGCGCCCCCACGACTTAAAAAAATGTATAGAAATTCCCAATATGAAAATTTGACTGGAGGCGCCCCCACGACTTAAAAAAATGTATTGAAATTCTCAATATGAAAATTTGACTGGAGGCGCCCTTATGGCTGAAAAAAAATTGAACAGGGGTGTGCTTATGGGTAGATTTGAGTAGATGACATCTACTTAGCTGTTTGCTTAAATTTATTTATTTTTTAATTGCACCAAGTTTCACCAATTCCTTGGCTCAATTTTGAAGCGCCCTTTTCTTTTTTTCAAGTCATATGCACTCTTTCTGGAAAGTCAACCAAACATTTCAGTGTTCCAAGGTAGTGCTGTCGCAGTCAGTCGCAAAGTCGCCAAGTCGAGGAGCGATATTTTTAAATTAAGTTTGTCTGAAGGCGCCCCTAGGATTTAAAAAATTGTATTAAAATTCTCAATATGAAAATTTGACTGGAGGCGCCCCCACGACTTAAAAAAATGTATAGAAATTCTCAATATGAAAATTTTACTGGAGGCGCCCCCACGACTTAAAAAAATGTATAGAAATTCCCAATATGAAAATTTGACTGGAGGCGCCCCCACGACTTAAAAAAATGTATTGAAATTCTCAATATGAAAATTTGACTGGAGGCGCCCTTATGGCTGAAAAAAAATTGAACAGGGGTGTGCTTATGGGTAGATTTGAGTAGATGACATCTACTTAGCTGTTTGCTTAAATTTATTTATTTTTTAATTGCACCAAGTTTCACCAATTTCTTGGCTCAATTTTGAAGCGCCCTTTTCTTTTTTTCAAGTCATATGCACTCTTTCTGGAAAGTCAACCAAACATTTCAGTGTTCCAAGGTAGTGCTGTCGCAGTCAGTCGCAAAGTCGCCAAGTCGAGGAGCGATATTTTTAAATTAAGTTTGTCTGAAGGCGCCCCTAGGATTTAAAAAATTGTATTAAAATTCTCAATTTGAAAATTTGACTGGAGGCGCCCCCACGACTTAAAAAAATGTATAGAAATTCTCAATATGAAAATTTTACTGGAGGCGCCCCCACGACTTAAAAAAATGTATAGAAATTCCCAATATGAAAATTTTACTGGAGGCGCCCCCACGACTTAAAAAAATGTATTGAAATTCTCAATATGAAAATTTGACTGGAGGCGCCCTTATGGCTGAAAAAAAATTGAACAGGGGTGTGCTTATGGGTAGATTTGAGTAGATGACATCTACTTAGCTGTTTGCTTAAATTTATTTATTTTTTAATTGCACCAAGTTTCACCAATTTCTTGGCTCAATTTTGAAGCGCCCTTTTCTTTTTTTCAAGTCATATGCACTCTTTCTGGAAAGTCAACCAAACATTTCAGTGTTCCAAGGTAGTGCTGTCGCAGTCAGTCGCAAAGTCGCCAAGTCGAGGAGCGATATTTTTAAATTAAGTTTGTCTGAAGGCGCCCCTAGGATTTAAAAAATTGTATTAAAATTCTCAATTTGAAAATTTGACTGGAGGCGCCCCCACGACTTAAAAAAATGTATAGAAATTCTCAATATGAAAATTTTACTGGAGGCGCCCCCACGACTTAAAAAAATGTATAGAAATTCCCAATATGAAAATTTGACTGGAGGCGCCCCCACGACTTAAAAAAATGTATTGAAATTCTCAATATGAAAATTTGACTGGAGGCGCCCTTATGGCTGAAAAAAAATTGAACAGGGGTGTGCTTATGGGTAGATTTGAGTAGATGACATCTACTTAGCTGTTTGCTTAAATTTATTTATTTTTTAATTGCACCAAGTTTCACCAATTTCTTGGCTCAATTTTGAAGCGCCCTTTTCTTTTTTTCAAGTCATATGCACTCTTTCTGGAAAGTCAACCAAACATTTCAGTGTTCCAAGGTAGTGCTGTCGCAGTCAGTCGCAAAGTCGCCAAGTCGAGGAGCGATATTTTTAAATTAAGTTTGTCTGAAGGCGCCCCTAGGATTTAAAAAATTGTATTAAAATTCTCAATATGAAAATTTGACTGGAGGCGCCCCCACGACTTAAAAAAATGTATAGAAATTCTCAATATGAAAATTTTACTGGAGGCGCCCCCACGACTTAAAAAAATGTATAGAAATTCCCAATATGAAAATTTGACTGGAGGCGCCCCCACGACTTAAAAAAATGTATTGAAATTCTCAATATGAAAATTTGACTGGAGGCGCCCTTATGGCTGAAAAAAAATTGAACAGGGGTGTGCTTATGGGTAGATTTGAGTAGATGACATCTACTTAGCTGTTTGCTTAAATTTATTTATTTTTTAATTGCACCAAGTTTCACCAATTCCTTGGCTCAATTTTGAAGCGCCCTTTTCTTTTTTTCAAGTCATATGCACTCTTTCTGGAAAGTCAACCAAACATTTCAGTGTTCCAAGGTAGTGCTGTCGCAGTCAGTCGCAAAGTCGCCAAGTCGAGGAGCGATATTTTTAAATTAAGTTTGTCTGAAGGCGCCCCTAGGATTTAAAAAATTGTATTAAAATTCTCAATATGAAAATTTGACTGGAGGCGCCCCCACGACTTAAAAAAATGTATAGAAATTCTCAATATGAAAATTTTACTGGAGGCGCCCCCACGACTTAAAAAAATGTATAGAAATTCCCAATATGAAAATTTGACTGGAGGCGCCCCCACGACTTAAAAAAATGTATTGAAATTCTCAATATGAAAATTTGACTGGAGGCGCCCTTATGGCTGAAAAAAAATTGAACAGGGGTGTGCTTATGGGTAGATTTGAGTAGATGACATCTACTTAGCTGTTTGCTTAAATTTATTTATTTTTTAATTGCACCAAGTTTCACCAATTTCTTGGCTCAATTTTGAAGCGCCCTTTTCTTTTTTTCAAGTCATATGCACTCTTTCTGGAAAGTCAACCAAACATTTCAGTGTTCCAAGGTAGTGCTGTCGCAGTCAGTCGCAAAGTCGCCAAGTCGAGGAGCGATATTTTTAAATTAAGTTTGTCTGAAGGCGCCCCTAGGATTTAAAAAATTGTATTAAAATTCTCAATTTGAAAATTTGACTGGAGGCGCCCCCACGACTTAAAAAAATGTATAGAAATTCTCAATATGAAAATTTTACTGGAGGCGCCCCCACGACTTAAAAAAATGTATAGAAATTCCCAATATGAAAATTTTACTGGAGGCGCCCCCACGACTTAAAAAAATGTATTGAAATTCTCAATATGAAAATTTGACTGGAGGCGCCCTTATGGCTGAAAAAAAATTGAACAGGGGTGTGCTTATGGGTAGATTTGAGTAGATGACATCTACTTAGCTGTTTGCTTAAATTTATTTATTTTTTAATTGCACCAAGTTTCACCAATTTCTTGGCTCAATTTTGAAGCGCCCTTTTCTTTTTTTCAAGTCATATGCACTCTTTCTGGAAAGTCAACCAAACATTTCAGTGTTCCAAGGTAGTGCTGTCGCAGTCAGTCGCAAAGTCGCCAAGTCGAGGAGCGATATTTTTAAATTAAGTTTGTCTGAAGGCGCCCCTAGGATTTAAAAAATTGTATTAAAATTCTCAATTTGAAAATTTGACTGGAGGCGCCCCCACGACTTAAAAAAATGTATAGAAATTCTCAATATGAAAATTTTACTGGAGGCGCCCCCACGACTTAAAAAAATGTATAGAAATTCCCAATATGAAAATTTTACTGGAGGCGCCCCCACGACTTAAAAAAATGTATTGAAATTCTCAATATGAAAATTTGACTGGAGGCGCCCTTATGGCTGAAAAAAAATTGAACAGGGGTGTGCTTATGGGTAGATTTGAGTAGATGACATCTACTTAGCTGTTTGCTTAAATTTATTTATTTTTTAATTGCACCAAGTTTCACCAATTTCTTGGCTCAATTTTGAAGCGCCCTTTTCTTTTTTTCAAGTCATATGCACTCTTTCTGGAAAGTCAACCAAACATTTCAGTGTTCCAAGGTAGTGCTGTCGCAGTCAGTCGCAAAGTCGCTAAGTCGATGCGCGATCGCTGCGCGATGGTTTGTTTTTTTGTTTTATTTAAATTTAGCTTTGTCACTCTTGCGATGCATAAGTTTTTTTTTATTTCACTAAATGATTTTTGGTTGTTGTGCGCACGCAACTATATGTTTCCCCAAGAGCGAGAGAAGCCAACTCGCTCACCAAAATGTAACAAATTTGGACCAATGATTTCAAATGACTTTCTCATATTGAAGGAGTAAGCCTACCCTTCAGGTGAATCGATACTCCGAATTGGTAAAAATGTTGGAGCTCGTTCTAAAAGCACAATCGCATTGATTTATTTTTTATTTGTTTGGAAGTGCGCAAAATTTAATTCGTCATTCATTTGCGTAATGCGTTTTATTTTTTTTTTTTTGGCACGATCATCAATGTTTATGAGAACATTATCATCTTTCATATTGTAAATACGTGCTATTCATCCTTTAACTCTGTGCTTACAGTATTTAACGGTGTAGCATTCTTGAACAACCACTTCGCAGCAACAGCCTCACAGGGCATGCAAACCTTATGCATCGCTTTGTTAACATGTTTCCAACAGATGACTTGTGTAGGCTGACTTACTCTTTTTATCCTCTAACAGAGGATGATTTTTGACGGGTAGAGTTTTTCGGAACATTTACCCCGAAGCTTTGATAAAAAGAACACTTTTGGAAGCAATACCATTAATATTATTTTTTAATTGCTGTTTTATTTTATGATGAAAGAGATCTTCGCTTCTGGTTAAGGCTTTTTTCGAAGTGATAGGGACTCAAAACAAATCGCTCTATGTGGCAACTTTATTCTAGTAGAGGACTTTACTAAGTGATTTCGTATACTTCATAGATCGAGAACTGATATGGGAAATGAAACATAGTTTGATTTTAATTAAGTCATACAGTGTACTATGTACACGGTGTGATTATTTAGAGTTCTCCTAGATAAATAAGGTAGGTCTGATATTTTGCACCTTGTAAGAAAGTTGAGGGGTAAATTGAAATATAATATTTAGCCCCAAGTGCAACTTCTTCTAAGAATCTAAGAATTTTATAACGATCTTATCATATTTTTCTTTGGAAAGTCACTGAAAATTGATTGAAACAATATGCTTATTATGTTTTTTAAGCACTTTGGCTACTGAATCGTAAAAAAGATATACCTACGTCGCATCTCGCGGCGTCCGAGACACCATTTGATTATGCTGGGATCGATTTTTCGAAAAAATGCCAAACTTTGAAGGTCTGTATCGAGCTCCGGGGTGCTCCAAATATCAATGTTATATATACCAAAAGATGTGCAAGAATCGGGCCTACACGCCAGTGATGTTGAAAATAAGCGCATTTTTGAAAAAACATCTTTTTACGGGTTAAATCCCATTTAAAATTCAAATGCAAAGCGCCAGCTCCTGTTACATCCAATCAAGCTCATATTTGGGATTTGAGCTCAGTATGACCACCGGAACAAACCTCTGAATGCCCGCCAAAATGTACTTTTTGTTACATACTAATACATATACATAATCTATGCAAATTGCACATATTCTTATAAATTATCTAATTTGATTCCACTTTGTATAATCTAGACTTTATCAATTAGATCTCTAAGAACAATTTTCGGAACAAGTTCTCATAATAAAATATCAGTATTTGTTCGTTACTAGCTGAAATATGCGAATTTCGCTTAGTTACACAATAGGAAGCGTTAACTGAGACATTTTGAATGCTCATATTTATTTTTTTAAAGAAATTAAAAAAAAAATGATATCAATTTCTTGTCTCAATAAAACAATGCCGTTAAAAGTAACGATAATTGCGCATAATATAGTTTCATAATTTTCTTAACTTTTTGGCACATTTTTTTAAATATTCAAAAAAATAGTAATGAAAAACTCAATTTTATTTTATTAATTTCAATTTATTGTTCTTATAAACATTCAGTTCGCCTGAAAATTTCATATCAAAGTATAAATATTTCAAAAAATATTAGTTTCTGAAGCTTTCACAACTGGGATCTTGTTTATTCGTTGAGCAACAATAATTACGATATTATGAAATGAAAATTAACTATTATAATTCTGGTTAATTTTTTAAACAAAAATTGTTGTTATATCATTTGAAACTTAGGTATCCTGTTCTGCCAAGATCAAATTATGTTTTTTTACGGTTTTGTTTACCATGGCCAAATTGGATGAAAATTGAAAAAAATATCAATTGATGTCTCAGAGAGGGTTATTCAAAAAAAAAAATTGGTAAATTTGTTAAAAAGTGTTAACAGTTTAATATCAAGAAAAAAAACTTGAGCTAACAAGGGCGTAAGAGGTTTAATATGAACTGAACTACTTTTATTGCTATGAAAATTCTTTTAGACGAAATCATTTATTAAGCTGAATCATTAAAAAATCTACTTCGTATTATGTAGAAGGTGATTTTATGAAAATGATATTTCAAGTGAACAAGCTGATTTTTAAAGTGAATTCAATGCTTATCTATTTATTCATGAGCTCAAAGAAGTAAGATTTGTTCAAGAAAAAAGATTTGCCAACAAATCCATATTTTCTTCATTATTTTGTATTTCATTTTAACGTCGTCTCAATATTATTCTTTATCATATTCTCTCAAACTGTTCACAGAGCCATATTCAATAGCAATGTTATGGTTTTGAAGCATGAAGCCTTCAAAAGACTGGATTGGAACAATATCACTGCAAAAAAAAATACTAGTAAATTTAGAAATAGTCTATAAATTTAGAATATCAATATATTTTCTTGAAAATGTTTTTGCAAGCAGTTAAGGCATCAATTGACCCTCGCTCTTAATTTGATTATTTAAGTTGCTATTTTATACAATTTTGTTGAAGAATATTAACCAGAACCAATATAAGAACAATTTTGGATAAATTTAAAATTTACCGTTTCCCGGGAATTTTGTAACCCTGGGAAATTGGACGCTTTAGGTAATACTAAATCGCATCCCCTCCCCCCCCCCTTGAAGACAATTGTCCATACAAAAAAAACTTTTTTGTATGGATCGTGGACAATCACCATACCCTCCTAAAGTGACCACGTGGTTTATGGATGGTCCCGTTCAAGTCATTCAAGGCATGTTCATGACAAATTTGATAAATATGAATGTACGTGTTTCTATCAATTTCATGTGATTTTTCCATAGAAATATACGTTAAAATCGATAAAAAATATTCACTTTTATCTTAGATTTGTTCTCCGAAATTTACCGTGGATCTGGATACCCTGTTAATATATAATTCTGACTTCTGGATTGAATACGCGAGAGTC
Organism: Culex pipiens pallens; assembly: GCF_016801865.2. Taxonomy (NCBI): domain Eukaryota; kingdom Metazoa; phylum Arthropoda; class Insecta; order Diptera; family Culicidae; genus Culex; species Culex pipiens. The sequence goes on from NC_068938.1 coordinate 42,244,422, forward strand.
AGTTTTTATTATCAAAAAAATAAAATAACTTTTATTTCTGATAATGCGGAATCGACGTAACACCTTATAATCTAGCCTTGCGGTTTCGGCAACGGATTCACAGGCGTGTATCGTTCTTTTTGCGACAAAACTTTTTTTAATTTCTAATAATATTGATTCAAAATCACAGAAAAAAAATATCAGCAGAAATCGTACCAAAAAATAAAATTTATGCAAAAGTAGTAATCTTTAATCCCAAAAATTAATCTTAAGTTATATAAGTACTACTTTGTTAAAATAGGTAAATTTACCATATTTTTTTTAAATTTTTAATTTAATCTACGCTTTGTTTAACCATCAAGAACCATGTGTATGTTTAGGTACTTTAGGATTTTGTTTTATTTTTAAGTTTAAAAATACGTTTCCACTATAAGCGCCTCACATATCAGTTAGTGACTGTCAGCGCCCTAAAAATCATGTATGCACTGTAGGCGCCCTCAGCCAAATGCGCATCTACCTAGCTCAAGCCCATCAAACACACCCCTGGGTATCACTTCCACGACGACGACTTGGTGGACGCGGCGCAGAATAATAGATTCGTTTTTGATTTCTGAGCATTTTTATTGCTGGAAAATTGAATAAGGTGTATTGTAAAAAAATAGCCCGCGTCGTTCGGACATCGATCATCGCCCGGGATCAGCAGCTCTTGGAGATTGGAACCGATTTCCTGTGAATTTTGAAAGTTGGCTTCTTCATCGTTTGCTTCCTTTTCTTCGAGCTGATTTGTTGACGATGGTGTAGTTTTGTTGATTCAAGATTTTGCTTCTTCTTGATTATTTTTTATTTCCGATCGGTGCTGTCGATGATGATGAATTTGGGTCTTTTATGGCAACGAATGGATTGGGTCACCTTTTCGGGATTTGTAGTGTGCTGCCGTTTGAGGCCGTGTGTGTCAATAATAGTTAAGAACGTGTTACTTCCACAATCGTTCGGTTATGATCGGTGAAGGTAACTTTAAAAATGTTTGAAATTCAAAAATCGTTGAACCTCCAAATTAAACTAATAATTCAAACTCACACGTGCCATGACGATTGACTTTGCACTCAACCAGAAACGTTCCAATTGATGAGCAACTCAATTAAACTCACTTTTCTCCCCACTAAAAGCTTTCATGAAAATTAACTCTTCGTGGGCTTTTCTCTTAATTGCATTTATGATTTCTCGTGCGCCATGACTATCAAAACTCTGTCCCGATATGGGGCGCCACACTCGAAAACAAACTTCTCCAATTACTACAAGGGCGCTAATTTCGAGTAACGTACTTTTTTTAGGTATCTTCAATTTAGAGATGGGATGCGGTTCAGGGAATATCGCAGCTCCCAGAGCCGGAGGCCGGGCGATAGTTTTTAATTAACTTGAGCAAACAGGGCCGGTTGCTGCTGTCGATCGGCTGACGACCTGGATGGGCCAAATTAAAGAATTACACGGTAAGTGGTTTTATTGCTGCTGGCAGTTGATTTTTTGTTTCGATCGGACTAAAGCAGAGCATTAATGTGTTCGGAGAACTAGGCGCGGAGCAAGTTCTTGGAAATGGGCCAACTACTGGAAAAAGATTAGTTTAAATCTAAACAGTTTCTTTGGTGAATACTATGAAGTCCTATTTTTTGAAAGTTTTAGAAAAAAATTTTGAGTATCTGAAGATCAACAATCCGAAGGTTTGTATTAGACTTCGGATAATCGAATCAATAACAAAAAAAAATATTGTTTTTCATATTTTCATACTTTCATCGCCAAATTCGAGTTGTGTGACCCCATTTTAGTCAAACTTAAATGGTTGATTGCCTTACAATGACAAAATGCGTTTTTCTCCACCTTCTCGGATTTAATATTCTAAATCACTTTAAAGTAGATTAGAGGTCCTACTTAAGGGGTTACATACATGTAAATCGTCAAAAATGTCCGAGGTTGGTATGAGCACAAATTTAATCTTTTTTTTAATTCTTTTGGCAGGGCATATGAAATATGAAGACATTTGGATGTACTATTGCCGAGATATAGCTTTTTTAAGTTAGCAGTTTCAAAATTCAAAAACGGGTGCCACGATATCTCAACACTGCTTTGACCAAATCGGCTTAAATTTTTAGTGAAGACTCGTTTAACCGGTCCTTTGTGCATGACGAAGGCCTAAGAAAAAAAGATAAAAATATTTATATGTTTTTCATAGAAAAAAAAATCGCCAGCTTTTGATTTTTGTAGATTCTAAAATCAGGCATCATCATTCACACGAGACATGTCTTCAACCCAAATTTCAGCCAATTTGGTCCATCCCCTATCGAGATATCGTGGCACCCGTAAATCAACTCGGTGTTTAGAGAAAAACGTTCACTAAGTTTGACAGTTCGCAAGGCAAAATTGTGAACTTTAATCGTCTCTTACTGAGTTCATTCATGAAATAGCTTCATAAAACTTTCAGGAGTGATTGAAAATCATTTTTTTTTGCGATTTCAGTGAATTTAAAGTAATATGAAATTTTGTTATATTCTACATGTAGGGGAGTTTGGGGTAATATGGACATTGGGGGTAATTTGGACACCCCTTTAAAAATTACGTTTTCTTCGGATATAAAGTGAAAACGGCAATTTAAGTGATAAGGCTAGAACTAGTAATGGCCTAGGAGTACGGATAAACCAAAAAATTTGGAATAGGTTAAGTAGTTTTGGTATAATATGTAAAAGATTCCAAAGGCCGGTTGGCCCCCCTTAAGTTCTAATATTTGAGGTTTGGGAAATAAGGTTTTGCAGGGGTTATTTGGCAGAAAAGTAGTCAATTTTGTTTAAGGGGGTTGCTTGGACGATGCCTGAGATATGTACGTATAAAAATTGTGCATTTTATCCATTTTTATCATCAAAAATTGCAATTTATGATAGAACATGCTATGGGGGTAATTTGGACATACCTGAAAGTCTACCTGTCAGGTAAAAAAAGTAACTTTCATGGTTGGTTGAATTTTTAAAGGGATTTTGTTAAATTTAGAGGGATTTAAAATGTCAAAACAGTCAAAAAGGAATGTGGACAATTAGGACTTTCACAAAACCCCTTTTTTAATTTAGATAAATTTATTCCAATATTCGAATTGATGAAAATTTGATTACTGTACATTTGGCGTTCAACTAGACTCTAAAGTTGATTGGTTTTAATTAATTTCTTTAACATTTCTAATTTCTATGCTGGTATACAATATTATTTAAATTTGAAGGGCCACAGAATGTAAAATTAAAAAAAATGATAGTTTCAGGTTAATTGGTTCTATATAAAGATTGATTTCTATAAATCTAAACGATATCCTAATCACTAAAAACTATACTTGTGCCTAATCCAGAATCAATGTTTAAATCATTTCAGAATGAATGATAAAATTATGTATACTACACTGAACAATTTGTTATCTTCCTATTGAAATATAGTTGTATCACAAAATCATTATTTAAACCTTTGATGAAATATTGTGAGCCAGGTTGGAACCAGGTTGAAGGTTAAAAAACATGCTCGAAAAATCAAATTTTTAACTTATTCTTCAACATTTGTCCAAATTACCCCACAAAAGGTGTCCATATTACCCCACAAGGTATGTCCATATTACCCCACAAGGTATGTCCATATTACCCCACAAGGTATGTCCATATTACCCCACAAGGCATGTCCAAATTACCCCATAGGGGTGTTCATATTACCCCCACACAAAAATGTGGGGGTAATTTGGACACCTTTTAATTTTTGCGATAAAAATGGGGTTTTCATCAAAATTTATCGAAATGCATGACATTTTTCTATCAAATATGGTCTCTATTAGCCTCTGGTGTCATCCACATTCCTTTAAAATATCCATACAGCCCGTGGCAGAGCAATTTCCTTAGGGTGTCCAAATTACCCCACACTCCCCTATGTAACCCCTTAAGCTCGTCATCAAGATTGTTAACGATAAAATTATCGAGGCTCGTTTTCATCGGGACAATTTTTCACTTTATAAGAGTTTTTTTTTTTTGGTAAAAACTTTAATTTAAACACACAATTTTTCAAAATTTGCAATACTTATAACAAACGAAGTGAAATTTTGTTTGCTTTTTCACATTAAGAGAAATGGTTTTTTGGAAAATACTACAATTTTCAAAAACTACCGCATTTTTTTCGATAAAACTCAAATTTTAAATATTTGCAATACGGGCAAAATTTTGCATGCTTTTTCACTTTAGCAGAGTTTTTTTTTGAAAATACTAAAATTTTCACAATTTACCGTTTTTTTCGAAAACATTCAAATTTTTTAAATATGCTCATATCAAGCAAAGCGAAATTTTGTTGGCTGTAGTGTGAAAATAGTGAAATTTTCATGAAATACCGCATTTTTTCGAAAGCACTCCAATTTTAATAGTTTGTAATAAAAGTATCAATCGAAGCGAAATATTGCATGCTTTTTCAAAATACTAAAATTTTCAAAACATACAATGTGGGTACCAAACGAAGCGAAATTTGGTTTGCATTTTCACATAAATAGAGGGTTTTTATTTGGAAAATACTAAAAAAAAAATCCAATACAGGTAACAAACGACTCAAAATTTTGTGAGATATGAAGCATACAAAATTTGAATGCATGTATAAAACATGCAAAATTTCGCTTTGTTTGATACCCATATTGCATACTTTGAAAATTTTAGTTTTTACTAAAAAATACGGTTATTTGTGAAAATTTTAGTATTTTCCCAAAACAAAAGCTTCAATAAATTGAAAAAGAATTCGGAATTTCAAATATTTTTGAAAGATACGGTTTTATAAGAAAATTTTAGTTTTTAAACAAAACAATACTCTAGTTAAGTAAAAAAGCAGAACAAATTTCGCTTTTATATTGAATATTTTGAAAATTTAAGTATTATCCAAAAAATACGGTGATCTGTGAAAATTTTAGTATTTTCTAAAAAGTCTTTATTAAAGTAGGATTTCCAAAAAAACTCTAATAAATTGACATAGGATACGAAATTTCAATGAGTTTGATACCCACATTGCAAATTTTGAAAACTTGATTATTTTTGAAAAAATACGGTATTTTGTGAAAATGATATTATTTAACAGAAAAGTCTAATAAAGGAAAAAAATGAAAATTTGCTTCATTTGATACCCATATTTCCAAATATGCAAATTTGAGTATTTTCGAAAAAATACCAAACCAATAACACAAAAAAAATCATGAAGGAATAACAAGAAAAAAAAAGTTATTGAACTTGTATGTCTCCATAACAAAAAAAGTTATTGTTTTGGTTTATTGTAATTTGCAAATAAACCCGCAGTTACCACAACTCCTCTGTACAAGTCAGGGCTGCAGAGTCGGGTCCCTCCAAGCAACTTTGATTCCATACTTTGAAGACAACTTAGACTCTGGATGCAGGATTGACGTCAGCTCCGACTTCCTCGCTCTGTGAAAATAATAACAGTTTTTGTTATTCACATTTCAAAAATTCTCAATAAATAAATCAATTCCCTTAGAGCGAATAGAAAAATTAAAAAAAAATCAACTTTCAAAAGTTAATTGTATCGGATTAATTTTAGCTTAGGACCCCATTTCATGGTCAAATAAATGACCCCTATGAAATTGGTCAAAATTCTTCCATAGTTCTAAGCAATTTTAGCAAAATTCTTTAGGGAGTATATCAAATAATAAAAAAAAAAACATTCAAAATTTCAATTTTTAGAATAATTTTAGATTAAGGACCCCATTTCATGGTCAAAATATTGACCCCGACGAAATTGGTCAAAATTATCCAAAAGATCTAAACATATTTAACAAAAGAAAAAAAATAGTAATAGATTGTGTTATGAACACTTAGAAACTTTTCCATTTGTGCGATTTATCTCTAAGTCAGAATGCCAAACGAATAACAAATCGTGTTATTAGGAGAGTTTTTGAAATGTTTAACATTTCCTGTTATTAGAGTGTTATAAAAAATTTTCAATATAATATCACTTCAATACCGAATCTTATTATTTTATCAGAATTTGTTATTTTTTTTTCTTGAAGTTGAAGTTCAGGATAAAATAAAAACACTTTTTGTTATTTTAACAGGATTTGTTATTGAAATATTATTATTTTATCAGAATTAGTTATAATTTTTTTTTCTTGAAGTTGAAGTTCAGGATAAAATAATAACACTTTTTGTTATTTTAACAGGATTTGTTATTGAAATATTATTAATTTTGTTATTATCGTCTGCCCGGGTTCTTTGTAGGAATCTCGCAATTGAGAATGCCAAGGCAATGCTGTAGAGCGAATAATTTATTTTTTTGATTTATTCTGAAACTTACTAGATTTTTAAGCATTAAAATTTTAACATGATTCGGTTTAATTAATCGATTTTAGAAAGATTATAAAAATGAGTTATCATCCGCTATCGGGTCAACATTAGCGCCAATAGTATTATCAAAATAACGATAACGATAGATTATCGTTAGCGTCTCGACGTATAACTGCTTGAAAAAACTATTACAAATTTTTATGAATGAAATACCAAAAATAAACAGTCTAATTTTCAGTCAACTTGTCAAATTCATGGCTAAAACTACGCCATGACAGTATGCTAGATGCTTTTTAACATCCGTTCGGATAATTACATGATGGTTATTATACGTTGTCACAAAAACCAAGCTCTTTACTAATTACTGCAATATCTCCTCAACCAGCCAATTCCATACCTGCAGTGAACGTGAGCAACTGTTAAGTTATCGACTTGTTTGCGTTAACAGTGTTGCCAGATCATTCTCTAATTAAACATTTGAGATTGTAATCTTCTGTTTCTCATTTACAATTTTTAACAAATCACATCAAAAATAGCCATGTCCAAAATAAATACATTAGAAGAACCTTTCTGAACTGGCAACACTTCCAGCCTTGTTTATCCATCAAACAAGTGGGTGTCACCGGCGCTGGGCTGTCGGGAAATGGCTCCGGGTGGGCCATTATCGACTTCCATTGTTTGTGCACCAAGATCCGCGTCTGGCGAGCCAAAATGGCAAGTAATCACGCAGCAAAGCTACCTCCTACAATTACAGGCCGCCCCACGGGAAAAGAAAATTAGTGGTGAAATTCGATTGCCAACGGGTGAAACCTAACTCGTTTGTAAGAGAGAGTAATTGCGCTGTGTCACACTGTTGATTTGCTGCGGAAAATTGAACGTACACACATAAGAGTAGACGATGGTGACGACGAGTCAACAGTGATAATTTCCGGTTGAATGGGCGCACCAGTGCGGGCAACACTGTCGTTTGTTTGCACAAATTTTCCTCACGTGGACTTGAGCGCTTGGGAGGAAAAACTGCTCCGCCAGGCTGTAATTATCAGCTGCTGCATTGACTTATCTTGTCCCAAAGCTATCTTTAGAGGAAGGTTTCAACGGAAATCATGCGAGCATATCAATAATTTATTTAGATTCCAATAACAGCCCGAACAGACGGTAATAACTAAATTCATGCCCTTTCAATAACAAATACTGTTAAAATAACAAAAACTGTTATGGAATATTCTTACAAAATCCATTTTTGCATGAGAGTTCAATAACAGTTAATGTTATCATAACAAAATGTGTTATTGGGTTGATATTGGTTGAAAGCCAAAACAACTTTGGAATAACATTTTTTGTTATGGAAGAATACCGGCATCTGTTATTGGGATGATCGGATTAGTTGTTAAAATAACAAAAAATAATAACAGAGATTTGTTCGAAGAATAACTGAAAATGTTATTAGTCTGTTATTACAATAACAATCCAATAACAAAAAAATAATAACGACGAATAACAATTCTTGTTATAAATAACATAAAATGTTATTGGCCTAGTATTTTCTAATATCAAAAAATGTTATTCCCAAGTTATTTCCGTCTGCTCGGGAGTGCAATTATTATTATTGCCCTGTAAACCAAAAGTTCTCTAAAATTAAAAATAGGTTTATAAGTTTTAGATTATTTTGTGAAACTTGTAACGTCATGATTCGAAATCCGGACACTTAGTACCATATTATTTTTGTTATAGCTGGCAAAAAATCATGTAATAAGTTGAAAATGTAGAAATATCATCATCATTTAGTATAAACAGTCAGTTTTAAGAGAATGCATGCTAATTATGTCTTTTCTAACAATTTTTCATCAGAATTTGAAAATTAAAATTACTTGTTGTGCTTCAAATCCCGGACACTGATAAAAGGTGATTCGAAATCCGGACACTTTTGCTTCGAATTCCGGACACTCGATTTTGCTTATGAATCGCACAAATTTGGACTGAAATGTTAGTGAATGGCATTCTTTAGGTCTCATATAAGATGTTTACATCAAAACAATCGATAGTTTACATAAAAAATGGCTAGAATTTAAGAAAATCAAAACCATAAATTTTCTGCTTTGCTTTCCCGGTGCTTCGGACACCTATGAAATATTTCCGTTGAAATGTTTCGCATTTTTGGTAAACTTATAATTTTATTTTATTTAATTGTTTTGGCATTAACTATAGCGTTCAAACAAACTTGAAATGAAAGTTGATGTTAGAATTCATCAAATAACACAGTTTTGACATTCATAATGCGAACTTATATCCAAATAATTGATAAAACAAGTTGAAGTGTCCGGGTTTCGAAGCGTCCGGGAATTCGAATCATGACGTTAGAACAATGTGACGGTTTCAAAATTGCTGCTTCATTAACAGAAAGTTGAAGAAGCAGCAATTTTTAAACCGTCACATTGTTTCACACCAATTTCGCGTGCACGTGTGTGGTCTCGAACTTTCCCACCAGGACCACCAAGTGTTGCCACCAAAACATGTCATGTTTACACCCGCCGCACCCACTTTAGCTCGAGTTTCAAACACTTTTTCTTTCGCCCAAGGATGCTCGTACTTGAGCTCGTGTTACCCAACATAAATTATGCACCACAACAAGGGCGGGAGGATCCTTGCGCCGATCTTTCTTTAAAGGAAGTTCAAAATTGCTCAAATTACAGATGTTTTGAAGAAATTTCGGTTCTTTTCTAGGATTACATGTTCGGCAAACCGCAAAAACCAAATTTTGAGTCCCATTTCTTAAATTCAGTTTGAACAATTCGACCAATGAAACAAATTCAATTAATTTCGGTCACAAGTCGGCTTTCCGGGGCTCTGTTATTACGAACTTAATTTCAAAGAAAAACAAACCGACATCACTCACCTGAGGTTCTTTGTCGGTTGGTGGCCGCCCGACACCTTTTCTGAGCCCAGTAAACCTCGGCCAAGCCGGAAGCGCCAAGTGTTCAAAATGATGGGTCTAACGGCACAGACAGAAAAAAAACTGTGAAAGTGAGCCAAATGATGACCATGTGTCACTTTCGGAAGTTTTGTCTTTCTTCGGACCCAAAATAATGTTATTATCTCGGAGCGTCATAATGGGCAGCGTCGAAACAGAACGGAAATCGACTCCCGGGTGGTCCCGCGGTCTGAGGAAGTTGCTTCCGAAAGTGGTTTTTGGTAGCGCAAGAAGAAAGTGCGAACCTCTCTTGTGAGGAAAAAAGAAAACATCGGGATGAGGGTAATTGAAGTGTTCTTTCCGGACAGGAAGTAATTTGAGACTTTTCGTTTCATTCAGCTGTGAAAGAAGGTCACAATTGCACGAACCGTTTTCGTCGTGACTTTGACGGGGGTCGTTGCCAGGTTGGCGCGAACTTTTTAATTTGAGCGTTGCTGCAATTGTGGCAATTGTTTTGCGTGACCTTATTGCAGTTGAATTGAAGCAACGGTTCTGTTTCTTTAATTGGCAATCAAAAACTTGGCCCGGGGGCCATTGTGCTAATGTCACTGACGGGACGATTGAATAATAAAGGGATCTTTTTCTTTTTGAAAAGGTACGACAGTTGTGTTGACTTGAGGAGCACAAGGTTGAAATTTTTTTGAATTGGGTTAATTATTTTAATGAAATGGGTACAAATTTGTCAGAGAGTTAAAATTTTCTTCAAAGTAAATTAACAGCTCGACCGTTATTAATGTTTAAACTTCATTTTCTTTGAAGTTGTGATGGCTGATGAAACAAAGACGTCTATAGCTTTTTAATAGGCCCTATAAACCTAATTTTCATTTTTTTGCTTTTTGAGTATTTCTAAAACCGCCGGTATTTCTAAAACCTCCTTGAAGGATATCCAAAACACAAAAAATGGAAATATTGTTTATAGGACCTTTTAAAAAAATCTCCAAATATTATCTCAGCATGAAATTTGAATATTTTTTTGTTAACATTGATCGCATCATTTGTTAGACTTAAGTTTAGGGATTTTTCACGCCTGTTTATTTTATGTTTGTATGCTTTACTTTCTATTATTATTTAATTTACTTAAAATTTCTAATACTAATTTTTAACGTTATTTCATAAACACAGTCCTTCTAAAAGCACACTTTAAAAATATATTTTTAAATCCTGATCGCTTCCTCAAAACACGATCCTTTTTATACCGACTCAAAGAAAGTTGGCTGTAAAAAAGTCGATCATTAATTTTTGTATTTTTTAATTCGGCTGAAACATTAATGGTGCTTTCGGTATGCCAAAAGAAGCCATTTTGCATCATTAGTTTGTCCATATAATTTTCCATACAAATTTGGCAGCTGTCCATATAAAAATTATGCATGAAAATTCAAAAATCTGTATCTTTTGAAGGATTTTTTTGATCGATTTGGAGTCTTCGGCAAAGTTGTAGGTATGGAAACAGACTATACTGGAAAAAAATGTTACACAATAAAATTTATTTTGGAGATTTTTTAATTAACATTTTGTCACTACAACTTGATTTGCAAAAAAAAACTATTTTTGATTTTTTTTTTTCATTTTTTGATATGTTTTAGAGGACATCATGCCAACTTTTCAAAAATTTCCAGGTTGTGCAAAAAATCTTTGACCGAGTTTGAATTTTTGAACCAATACTGATTTTTTAAAAAAATTGAAATATTGGTCGCCAAAATTTTTTAACTCCATTTTTCGATGTAAAATCAAATTTGCAATCAAAAAGTACTTTAGTGAAATTTTGATAAGGCGTCATCCATAAAGTACGTCACGCTCTAGGAGAGCACGGCTTGTCTAAAGGTTATTTTTATAAAACTTGAATGAACCTCGGTAATTCTTTCTGGAGCTTGTTGGGGGGACTGTCCCGAGTCAGGGAAACTGTTTTTCAAAAAATTCTATCGGTAAAAATTTATTTTATCTCATTTTGAAGTTTTTATACAATATATTTAAGCTAAAATCATGAAAAAGTATTAAATAAATTGCTGAAATTATGATGTTTTTTGTTGTTATTTCATCAAAACATCAGTTTCGAGTTACCTCAACATGTCTCCAATGTCCTACAACATAGAAAAATGTTTATCTTGGTCGTCAGTTTCGATAATAGCTGCAAAATTGTTTTTTTCCTAGTGTTTTTTTCTCAAATTCATCTGGAAACATCAACTTTATTCGAGTTTATTAAAACTGTTTACGTGTATTTGTAGCAAATAACATTCAGAATAAATTTGCAGAATAAACATGCTATTACATCAAATCTCTGAAAAGTTACAACAATTTTAGTGCGGAGAAAGCTGCAAATTTTGAAATTCTGTGATATTTATTCCCTTTTCGTCCTACTACTATTTAAATAAATTTCAGAATGACAAATCAAAAGTCCTGAGTTGCATTTTAAACTTATTTTATTTGTAGGAAAAAAAAATGTGATAACAAATTATTGAACATCTTACAAAATTCTGCTAGCGACTTAAGTGTATCGTTGAATTAAAAAAGGTTGTATTTACGGTTTTCCAATACAACAATTTCCTACGCAAACGGCATGGCCAAACTCTAAAGTACTCGGATCGGCTTCAAATTTTCGGGATTATCTACCCAAAATAGTTTTATACATAATTTTTGTTAGGTCGTTAGGGTGGTTCCTAACGCGTCAGGGCAGTTCAAAGATGAAAATTTTGAGATTTTTTTCAAATTCATTGTCAAAAGCCGTTTCAACTGAACTCATGCGTAATTTTCCTTGAAATCCTAATTAGTCACTTTTCTTTCACAAACAGTTTAACTTTAATTGGATGAAACAATGCCAAGTAATTATATCTTTTTTTTGCAATATCGTCAAAATTGCCATTTTATGGCCCACCCTAACGCGGCAGGAACCACCCTAACGACCTAACAAAAATTATGTATAAAACTATTTTGGGTAGATAATCCCGAAAATTTGAAGCCGATCCGAGCATTTTAGAGTTTGGCCATGCCGTTTGCGTAGGAAATTGTTGTATTGGAAAACCGTAAATACAACCTTTTTTAATTCAACGATACACTTAAGTCGCTAGCAGAATTTTGTAAGATGTTCAATAATTTGTTATCACATTTTTTTTCCTACAAATAAAATAAGATTAAAATGCAACTCAGGACTTTTGATTTGTCATCCTGAAATTTATTTAAATAGTAGTAGGACGAAAAGGGAATAAATATCACAGAATTTCAAAATTTGCAGCTTTCTCCGCACTAAAATTGTTGTAACTTTTCAGAGATTTGATGTAATAGCATGTTTATTCTGCAAATTTATTCTGAATGTTTTTTGCTACAAATACACGTAAACAGTTTTAATAAACTCGAATAAAGTTGATGTTTCCAGATGAATTTGAGAAAAAAACACTAGGAAAAAAACAATTTTGCAGCTATTATCGAAACTGACGACCAAGATAAACATTTTTCTATGTTGTAGGACATTGGAGACATGTTGAGGTAACTCGAAACTGATGTTTTGATGAAATAACAACAAAAAACATCATAATTTCAGCAATTTATTTAATACTTTTTCATGATTTTAGCTTAAATATATTGTATAAAAACTTCAAAATGAGATAAAATAAATTTTTACCGATAGAATTTTTTGAAAAACAGTTTCCCTGACTCGGGACAGTCCCCCCAACAAGCTCCAGAAAGAATTACCGAGGTTCATTCAAGTTTTATAAAAATAACCTTTAGACAAGCCGTGCGAGAGTAGGGGGGTGGTCGCAACGTGACAAAGTGTGACAAGGGGGAGAGAGGGGGTCCGTGAGACCGTGACGTCACGCTAGACTATTTCCTGAATACTGAAAATTCAGTCGTAGAATATATCTAAAAAAAGTTTTTTGTTTCTTGATATAAAAAACTAAACACGACACAAGGCTTAAGAAACAGAGTTTTCGATGATAGATTTTTATATACTTGAATCATTAGAATTTCAAAAAAAAACTCTTGATGGTGATTTTCATCACTACAACATTCAACAAAATAAAAATCTAAACACAAACTGTAAAATTGAAAACTGTCTGAATTGAACTTCTAATTTATGAATAATCCTATTTAAAAATCATGATTTTTTTTTTTCAAAAAATCAATATGGAGAGGAGGGGGGGGTGGGAATCAACAGAATGTGACGTACTTTTTGAAGGGGGGTTGAAGCGAGCGTGAAAAAATGCGCCGTTTGTGCAGCGTTTTCAAGTTATAGACATTCATAAAATTTTCCGATCTTTTCGAAAACAATAATTTCAAAATTTTCAAATCAAGACTAACATTTCAAAAGGGCCAAACAATCAATATTATGCCCTTTTAAAATGTTAGTCTTGATTTGAAAATTCTGAAAATTTAGTTTTCGAAAAGATTGGAAAATTTCACGAAAGTTTCATACTTTAACATTGTAAATCGAACCATTAATATTAGTTGCTAAGAAATCGACGTTAGAAAATGGTGGGTGGTTTGGGTGAGACTTAGAAAACATCAATTTTCCTGTTTTTAAACCTTTGCATGGCAATATCTCAGCAACTGAAGGTCGTTTAAACAAAATCCAAAAAAGCAAAATATAGAGAATTTTCTCAGCTTTTATAATTTTTTTTTTTCAAAAGTGGCCACACATGTGCAATGAGTAAAAAAAATGAAAAACTGCGACTATTTTCAACAAAGTTACCTAAAGATGGCCTAAACTTGAAAACGGGGCATTATATCAAAATTTCACTAAAGTACTCTTTGGTTACAAATTTGATTTTACATCAAAAAATGAAGTTAAAAAATTTTTGCGACCAATATTTCGATTTTTTGAAGGAAAAAAAACAGCATTGTTTCAAAAAATTCATAACTCGGTCAATAATTTTTTGCACAACATGCATATTCCTGAAAAGTTGTCATTTGATGTCATAAACACCGAAAACATAAAAAAAAATAGTGTGCACGTGTAATTTTTTTTTTTGCAAATCAAGTTTTAGTGACTAAAAGATTAGATTTTTGTTTAGTTATTTCAAATATTTGTAAAGACTTTGTCTCAACCAAATCTCCCCCCCCCCCCCTTCCTTAAACATCGGTCAAGGGGCAAAAAAATTGTAATTTTATGTTAATTTAAGTGCAATCAGATGAAATCAATTTGAAATGCATTCCCCGGCGTTCAGAATTATTTTTTACATGTTTGGGTTCATTCTAAAATCTGTTGAATTTGGAAAATTTTCGGAGTACAGCTCCACAAAAAGTTTATTTTGTTAAAATTATTGTTTTTGTTAAATCTTTACTAATTACTAATTTATGCAAAAAAAAATAACTGAACTAGTGTGAAATGCATTTTAAAACACTTTTTGTATCCAAATGTTGAGATAATGGCTTGTTATTTAAATATTTGTGGTGGTTCAATGGTTTAATAATTATTATCAAAACCAGATAATTGCTGAAAATGTTTTATACTTTGCGATAAACTAATTTTATTGTACAAGTTAAACCCAGATCTTGATTAGATTCAGTGAACTGCGACAAATTAGACGAATTGGGACAGTGGTTTTAGCCATGTTCTTGCACAATTTTTTTAAAATATTTTTGATTGGTTTCGGACAATCGGTTGAATCAAACACAGAAGAATAAGATTAGTACATTAGTTTCCAAATTTAAAGCTTTTAAGTGCTCTAAAACTAGAGTCCCCATTCAAACTGTAGTCCCGATTCGCCCTAGTTGACGTTACTTATTAATTGCAATTTCAATTTGAAATCTATCATGAAATTTTGCATGAAAAAAATATTTTAGGATTCAATTTAAAAGTAACTTCAAACTTTTTTATTAAAGTAATCGTAAATTTGACAAAGTCCGTCTAATTAACAATCTTGATCAAACATGGCAGAGGTTCTTCAAAAATAAATAGATAAAGTTTGCTTTAATCTTGATTTTGTGTACAAAAGTCAATTAAAAAAAATGATTTTTAATAAGATTTTAGTCACATTACCGAATGTTTCTAACCAAATATTTCCCTGAGGACACCATATTATCAGAAAATCCCTTCTCAAGGTATAGATTTTCCCATATTAGGTTTATAAATAAACTGATAAACATATTCAACATGCATGTGGCGTAGAAACTTGATCATAACTACAACTTTTCCACACAGCTGAATGAATATCAATGCCAGCCCAAGAGTGATTCCAAGAAGTCTCAAGTCCATGAACAACAACTCCAATCAAGACATCACAATCTAGCGTTGACGAACAGAACTACTATTTTTTTGTACCCTCCCTTTCCTATGCAGAAGACTTAGCGAACAAAGTGAGAAGACGCTAATTAGACAAGAGTTTCCACCAGCGAACCATACATTAGCTAGTCAGTCAGCTTTAGTAGAATAACTAAGTATAGTTTGTGACTGTGCAGGGCAGTGTGTGTGTGTGACTGTATCACCAACAAAGAGAATAACTCAACACGACTCGCGGAGCTGCGGGGAAAAACTCTGGCTTTCCATTGGCGGTGGCAGGCATTATTTATTTACACCCATATTTCACTGCACTTTTCACGACACACGCGGGCTTCTCTCGACGGGTTCCAAGAGCTGTCGAGGCTGAAAACGATGACGACGTCGCCCGCACCCTTAATGAGCTGGTAACGAATAAAAAAAGTGAGCTCACTTTTTCAACCAATCAGCGGGAAGAGTCTAAGGATCCAGTGCTGCTAGATGTTTGGTTTTGAGCTGTGGAGTTGGTTTTCTTTTAAGTTGACTTCAGCCCCGATTTCGATTACAACTTTAGTCTTCAGAATGTATTGACTCCGAATCCAAATTTGACTGAGTTTGTCAATGAACTTCAAAATTAGATTTATTTACTGGCAACACTGTGGCCATCCTCGAACCCCTTTCGAACCGTGGAAAGTAATCGCAAATAGCATAATTAGAGTGGCAATCGCTGGGGAGAAACCTTCAGCGAGTAAGACACTATAAATTTAACCCCTTTTCCCAACTCCCCGAAAAGGGGTACGTGGTACCTTAAACACATAGGGGACCGGGGACCTGGCCACTGGAACCGATGTGCAGGAGCAGAGTGCATTCGTCCGGAGTGTGTTTTTTGCATGGCGTTTTTTTTCCTCCCTGTAATGTCCGCCCCGGTTGCCAGTAGTGCCACCCCGGTTTGAACCAAACAAAAAAAAAGTATAAATAATGCTCGCTAAGCTATTAATTACGGATAATTATATGAAATTAGCTGGCTCGACTCAGCTATATGGCGCTGTCCCTGTCTTTCCGCAGCTGGGGTCGTCCACATGATTGAAGGATCAAGCTGACATCGCTGGCAACTTGGCGGCGGGTCGGAGGGGTGTTATGCTCCGGCCAAGTGGTCCTCGTTTGTACCTCTCTGACATCGTCGTCGTTACACAAGACAGCCCAGCCAACCAACCAACCAACTCAACGATGAGGGCTTCTTGCAGCCATTTTGTGGTGCGCAGTAATGCACTTTGCGGCACTAATTGAAGGTAACTTTCGAGAGCTTTTTGCGCTGCATTAAGGCGCAAATGGGTTCACGTGATGCACGCGACGCAGATTTTGGGGTACCGCAGATTGAAAGCGTTGAGGGATGAGGATTCTGGGCAAGTCTGAAAGGTAACTTCGATAAGTAGTGATTGTCACGGAACGATGGTTTTTGTTTTATGTAAGGATGTTGCAAATATTTTTTGAAAGGACTTACCTTAAACTCTAAAATAAATAAAGACTATAAAAAATATAAAAAGATAAATACCAAGCCATGATTGCAACAATTGAATGAAAATTATGTTTATTGCACTAAACACCTGTATAGTTGCCTTCAAAAAAAAAAAGTTTTGACGAATTTTGTTTTTGCTAAACATAATACTTTTTGGAGTACAACTTCTTATGAAGAAATAAACTTCTAGAAAATTGGACGAGCTTTCCGGTAAAAATATTTATCAGACAGAAAAATCAAGAATAACAAGTTAAAATGATCATTACTTCTGTTTTTAAACCCTCTAAACCATGTACAAAAATTGCAAAAGATAGGCTTTCTACTAAATTTTCTCTATTTGGCATGGATTTGCTCACTATTGTTATTTTTAGGAAATTGCCACATACCAAAATCTACCTGCTCATGTTTTTGTTAGTCTTTTTATTTTGTTACACCCTGAAAAAATCAACTCATTTTTCCAATTGGACTTAACAAACTAAAAATAGGAATGCGCAAAACAATCATTTTTAAAGAAAATCTCAATGATGGTTATGTTTTAATTGACAAAGAATGAACTATGACACAAGGTAGTCAAAATTCATGTGACCGTGTTGTCTATTTAAAAAAAATCATGATTTTAGAAAAAAACAAACATGAAAAAAACTAAATTCATGTGGCAGTGTTGCCAGTTAAAACAAATCATGATTTAAAAAAGCATGAAAAAATTTCATTGTTGGTTATGTTTTTATTGACCAAGAATAAGCTATGACTTTAAAAGTTTAAAAGAATTTTAAAAAACATGATTTTTGAAAAAAAAATTGAAAAAAAACTGGATTCACGTAGCAATGTTGCCAATTAAAAAAAAATCTTGTTTTTTGAAAAAATAAACATGGAAAAATCTAGATTCATGTGGCAGTGTTGCCAATTTACAAAATCATGATTAAAAAAAAACATGAAAAAATCTCATTTTTGAACATTTTTTAATTGAGAAAAACACAAGTTGTTCAAAATTCATGTGGCCGTGTTGCCAATTTAAAAAAAAAACATGATTTTTGAAAATAAAACTTGGAAAAAAATCTGAACTCACGTGGCATTGTTGCTAATTAAAAAAATCATGATTTTTTATAAACAACATGAAAAAAATCTAAATTCATGTAGCCGTGTTGCCAATTTAAAAACAATCACGTTTTTTTAAAAACATGTAAAAACCGATATTTTTTCAGTTGTCAATAGATTGCAGTTCATTACATTTTTTTTATGTTAAGCACCAGGGGCGCCGACTAGTCCAAAATGTTGGGGGGGCACGGTTGTTTTTCGAAATCGATAGGTAAGAGTGGCGATTAGATGTTACTGTTTCTTGTTTGTCACGAATATTAATAACTTTATTACGATGTGATACGATTTTTTTTTCATCCGGAATATTTTTTTCTAAGAAAAAAGATAATTTATTAAAACGTAATTAAGAATGTTAATTGGGGGGAATTTTTTTTATATTTTTTAAGGTGAATTCCTTCTCTTTGTCATATTCTCACTTATTTTCTAGAAGTAACAGTCAATAATAAAAATAATCAGATATTTAGAAATTCAACAATAAAAATATTCTAAAAATAAAAACAAAAGTAAAAAGCAGAAATTTAGAACTTCAGAAGTTTAAAAATACAAATACAGATAAAAAAACATCCATTTTTCAAATCTGCAATTCAGAAAAAACAGATACACAAAATTCAAAATTTCAAAATTAAAAAATATTAATAGTATAAAAAAATTCTAGGGTTAAAAAACTTGTGGCTTGGAAATGTTAAGAAATCAAAAGCAAAAATTCAGAAATTTAAACAATCAGAAATTTAAAAATAACTATAAAATTCAATATTGAAAAAAATCGAAAATTAAAGAATTTAAAAATTTAAGCATTTAAGAATTTAAGAACTTAAGAATTTAAGAATTTAAGAATTTAAGAATTTAAGAATTTAAGAATTTAAGAATTTAAGAATTTAAGAATTTAAGAATTTAAGAATTTAAGAATTTAAGAATTTAAGAATTTAAGAATTTAAGAATTTAAGAATTTAAGAATTTAAGAATTTAAGAATTTAAGAATTTAAGAATTTAAGAATTTAAGAATTTAAGAATTTAAGAATTTAAGAATTTAAGAATTTAAGAATTTAAGAATTTAAGAATTTAAGAATTTAAGAATTTAAGAATTTAAGAATTTAAGAATTTAAGAATTTAAGAATTTAAGAATTTAAGAATTTAAGAATTTAAGAATTTAAGAATTTAAGAATTTAAGAATTTAAGAATTTAAGAATTTAAGAATTTAAGAATTTAAGAATTTAAGAATTTAAGAATTTAAGAATTTAAGAATTTAAGAATTTAAGAATTTAAGAATTTAAGAATTTAAGAATTTAAGAATTTAAGAATTTAAGAATTTAAGAATTTAAGAATTTAAGAATTTAAGAATTTAAGAATTTAAGAATTTAAGAATTTAAGAATTTAAGAATTTAAGAATTTAAGAATTTAAGAATTTAAGAATTTAAGAATTTAAGAATTTAAGAATTTAAGAATTTAAGAATTTAAGAATTTAAGAATTTAAGAATTTAAGAATTTAAGAATTTAAGAATTTAAGAATTTAAGAATTTAAGAATTTAAGAATTTAAGAATTTAAGAATTTAAGAATTTAAGAATTTAAGAATTTAAGAATTTAAGAATTTAAGAATTTAAGAATTTAAGAATTTAAGAATTTAAGAATTTAAGAATTTAAGAATTTAAGAATTTAAGAATTTAAGAATTTAAGAATTTAAGAATTTAAGAATTTAAGAATTTAAGAATTTAAGAATTTAAGAATTTAAGAATTTAAGAATTTAAGAATTTAAGAATTTAAGAATTTAAGAATTTAAGAATTTAAGAATTTAAGAATTTAAGAATTTAAGAATTTAAGAATTTAAGAATTTAAGAATTTAAGAATTTAAGAATTTAAGAATTTAAGAATTTAAGAATTTAAGAATTTAAGAATTTAAGAATTTAAGAATTTAAGAATTTAAGAATTTAAGAATTTAAGAATTTAAGAATTTAAGAATTTAAGAATTTAAGAATTTAAGAATTTAAGAATTTAAGAATTTAAGAATTTAAGAATTTAAGAATTTAAGAATTTAAGAATTTAAGAATTTAAGAATTTAAGAATTTAAGAATTTAAGAATTTAAGAATTTAAGAATTTAAGAATTTAAGAATTTAAGAATTTAAGAATTTAAGAATTTAAGAATTTAAGAATTTAAGAATTTAAGAATTTAAGAATTTAAGAATTTAAGAATTTAAGAATTTAAGAATTTAAGAATTTAAGAATTTAAGAATTTAAGAATTTAAGAATTTAAGAATTTAAGAATTTAAGAATTTAAGAATTTAAGAATTTAAGAATTTAAGAATTTAAGAATTTAAGAATTTAAGAATTTAAGAATTTAAGAATTTAAGAATTTAAGAATTTAAGAATTTAAGAATTTAAGAATTTAAGAATTTAAGAATTTAAGAATTTAAGAATTTAAGAATTTAAGAATTTAAGAATTTAAGAATTTAAGAATTTAAGAATTTAAGAATTTAAGAATTTAAGAATTTAAGAATTTAAGAATTTAAGAATTTAAGAATTTAAGAATTTAAGAATTTAAGAATTTAAGAATTTAAGAATTTAAGAATTTAAGAATTTAAGAATTTAAGAATTTAAGAATTTAAGAATTTAAGAATTTAAGAATTTAAGAATTTAAGAATTTAAGAATTTAAGAATTTAAGAATTTAAGAATTTAAGAATTTAAGAATTTAAGAATTTAAGAATTTAAGAATTTAAGAATTTAAGAATTTAAGAATTTAAGAATTTAAGAATTTAAGAATTTAAGAATTTAAGAATTTAAGAATTTAAGAATTTAAGAATTTAAGAATTTAAGAATTTAAGAATTTAAGAATTTAAGAATTTAAGAATTTAAGAATTTAAGAATTTAAGAATTTAAGAATTTAAGAATTTAAGAATTTAAGAATTTAAGAATTTAAGAATTTAAGAATTTAAGAATTTAAGAATTTAAGAATTTAAGAATTTAAGAATTTAAGAATTTAAGAATTTAAGAATTTAAGAATTTAAGAATTTAAGAATTTAAGAATTTAAGAATTTAAGAATTTAAGAATTTAAGAATTTAAGAATTTAAGAATTTAAGAATTTAAGAATTTAAGAATTTAAGAATTTAAGAATTTAAGAATTTAAGAATTTAAGAATTTAAGAATTTAAGAATTTAAGAATTTAAGAATTTAAGAATTTAAGAATTTAAGAATTTAAGAATTTAAGAATTTAAGAATTTAAGAATTTAAGAATTTAAGAATTTAAGAATTTAAGAATTTAAGAATTTAAGAATTTAAGAATTTAAGAATTTAAGAATTTAAGAATTTAAGAATTTAAGAATTTAAGAATTTAAGAATTTAAGAATTTAAGAATTTAAGAATTTAAGAATTTAAGAATTTAAGAATTTAAGAATTTAAGAATTTAAGAATTTAAGAATTTAAGAATTTAAGAATTTAAGAATTTAAGAATTTAAGAATTTAAGAATTTAAGAATTTAAGAATTTAAGAATTTAAGAATTTAAGAATTTAAGAATTTAAGAATTTAAGAATTTAAGAATTTAAGAATTTAAGAATTTAAGAATTTAAGAATTTAAGAATTTAAGAATTTAAGAATTTAAGAATTTAAGAATTTAAGAATTTAAGAATTTAAGAATTTAAGAATTTAAGAATTTAAGAATTTAAGAATTTAAGAATTTAAGAATTTAAGAATTTAAGAATTTAAGAATTTAAGAATTTAAGAATTTAAGAATTTA